>NC_088386.1:7623534-7924482 GCF_037993035.2 Macaca fascicularis | reverse complement strand
TAAATGATCTCATCGTAAAGAAAAATTTTATGACTTTCCTTAGTGAGTGTAACTTTCTCTTAATAGTGTGAACTAAATCTAGGATCAATAAGTTGTTCTAGAATCTGTTGTTTCTAAATTATGTTTTCTCCATGTGCTGCTCTACATCTCACTTTTACCCTGCTTTCTTAAAAGATCATGCCAACAATGTATTCATTGCCTTGTGGTGTAAACTTATTTAAAGTAACTTGGGACAAAATAACCTTTTTCTTATATTAAAACTGTTGTGATGATGTGTCTAAATTATATAAATGCTAAAGGTTGGTTACTTTTTGATTACAGAAAATCTTCCCTGAGCAAAAATTATTTTACCTTGAAATAAACACATTTTTTTCCTAATAGAGCATAATAATGATAATAGAAAAGCAAATTTAATATTTGTTTTTGTTGAAAAACGGACTGAATTTTAATTCAATAAGTTGGCCTAATCATTCTTAATATAACTGTACAATGAAAGATCAGTTCAGAATCTTCTGACATTTTACAAAATGCACCAGATGTTCTTAGTCTAATAACCGCTTGTGCCCGAGAATCAACGTTATTGTTTCTACTGTGGCAGAAAGCTTCTTCCAAGAATAGATGTATCCAGAAGAATTATCTTTAAAATATACTTTTAATTTTAGGTCATATTGAGAAGGAGGTAAAGAAATATAATGACTGAGGAAAGCAGTTTTAAGAATAATTTTAGTTTTAGAACTTTAAATAAAAACATGTTTATTCTTTACTTTTGTGACTGATTATTATTATTGATCTTAAGCTGGCCAGGCAAGTTAATAAGAGGTTATTGTAAACCTCAAGGAAGTGTTCCTAGACTCTGTTGAGTGTGCTGTTTGGCAAATTGTTTTTCATTGTATTTCAGTACAGGAGAGACTGGAGCACCACAGGAGAGAGGCAGAGCCATGAGCAGCCAGCAGACAGGCTGCCCAGCACTAGACAACTTTGCTTCAATTTAAAGGTGGCTCGTGCTTGTACTGCTTTGTACATTGTGCCCAAACTAAGATTGGAGTGTCCTAAAGTACACAAAAAGGGTGAAGCCTATCCCACCTTCTGATGTAAAATTAAAAATTGTAACATGTTTGGGAAACTATATGTGCTCTCCTACATTACCAAGTCCTTTCAGAGACAGGATAGATGAGAACATATATTTGTCTCCTTAAAAGCTAAAGAGATTTAGGGTACACATAAGAACTTAAGGATCTAGATAAAACATTTACAATATAAAATGTTGGAAACAGTTATTAAATATAGAAACATTAACAAGAACATTGCTGAAACATTGATGATTGACAAATCAAGGTTGAAAATGTCTTTGGGGTCAACCGTAGTGATTCAATTGGACATAGTACTGGAGGTATAACTATGTGAAAAGATGTGAAGGGGTAGAAAATTAGGAAGTGTGGGAGTAAACTTCTAATACAGAGATGAAGAAGGTGTGGAGAAAGACATAAGTAGCAAGGAAATCATTCCGAAGGAGAGAAGAGATCCCATCCTCAGTATTTTCACTTGTTCCAACAGTTAAGAGTTTGCAGCTAACCCATCCCCAGAAAGGGGTAGTTTACTAATACGGTACTTTTCCATATATAAAAACATATATTTATATATATAAATATATATGAATTCAACAAACATTTTATATATAAAATATATTTAAAATATTTTAAAATATATACTATATATTCAACAAGTAAATTTTTAATCTCATGACTATTTGTGATATTATTAGCAATAGTACAAAAGTATGAATAAACTAAATGTCCAGGAATAAAAATACATTACAACATATGCAATCATTAAACTATTAGGCTAGTGACATAAGTGATGTTTACATATGATAATGAACATAATTATGGCATGTAATTTAGAAGGTCACAATATTGAAGGTTGTGTTTAGACATCAAACCAGTATGTTTTTTGTTTGAGGGTATGTATCCAATTATTCTAACAAATTTACTTAATAAAATATGTAATTGTAATGGATCAACATAGCAAATGTAATACGGGTTTCATTGAAGTATCCTAGTTTAACTCTAGGAGTTGGTCCAAATATCCTTCCAAATCTCAGAGTTTTAATATAATAGAACTTTGTTGCAATTTTAGACTATTAAGACTACTTTCAGCAGTAAATACTATCATTTATGGTAGTGACAGTAAGCAAGACCATCATGTATTCAGAGCCTAACATATCATAAGTGTGATATATATGCCATTTACAATCTCATGAAGTCATGTTGATATACATTATTATATTTTCTTTACAATTGTGGAAACTAAGAGTTGGAAAACTTAAATAATCACCCAAGATCACACTGCAAATAAATAGTAAAGCCTGGATTCTAGTCTGTATCTGTGTGATGTCAAGTTCGATCCCCTATCCCTCTGGAATCATTGCTTTAGTTTCAGTTTTCATCCATTCCTGCAGAAACCAATGTCTTCATGTTGAGGAAACTCTAGGTGACATTGCCCAAGGCTTTATTCATGATGCTTTTCACAAAGAAGGCAATCTGTTTTTCCTTGGGCCAGTGTTGGAAATTGTTTTCATACCACTTTAACTTCCTACCATAGGGAGGCCTCCATCTGATTAGCTATCACCATCCCTTGATTTACAATAGCCATTAGTTGGGGCTAGTCACTTCTACAGGAACTGACTTCCAATAAAGTGATTTGTCCATGGTCGAGTGTAATTATAGTCCAGTTGGTTCAGGAAGGGAGTGTCCAACTGCTCGGACATTTGTTTTATTATCAGCCTTGATTTGAGCTTTAATTAAATAATAATTTATTCAGTATCTCCTTCAAAGAAGCCTGCTGTGATTAATCCTTACACATCACTTCAAGTGTCTGTACCTACTGTGGAAACTCAGTAAATAATGCTGAGTAACTTCATGCCTGACAAAAGAGAAATATTGTTGAGGCAGATGAGTTGGAAACAAAGCCAGTGGCGCAACAGGTAAAATTGAGTCAGTTGATCTTTCATTGGTTCATATGGTGACATAGCCAGGCATCAGATAAGAGGCATCAGTTCAAAGTCATGTAATATTGAAAAGAGCTGCATAAATTCAACTGCTATGCCCACTGGCTCATTTCACTTGTCATTATAAAGATCAGCTGTGGCATTTTTGCATTATGCTGCTGTTTGACATAGCAGGCCTCCCTGGGGGGAAGTTGCATGGTAACCCTAAGTTTAAGCCCCATCAGTCATTGCAAAATAGCACCACTCCTAGACATGCAGCTCTGTGCAGGAAATGGCAGGTGCATGCTGTTATCATTAATAACACCAGGCTGTTTATTTCTAGGGAAAAGAGATAAGATGCATCTACAGAAGAGGGAGTTCACTGGCTCTGCACACACCGTCTGCATTCTACAGATAAGAATATTAAGTACCCAATTGTAAATAAAATATAAGTGAAACAAATGAGGTAGTTAGAACACATACACACTATACATACAAAGGCACAAAGTATTGCCATTATAATATAGGAGGAACTTATTACATCAGTGGGTCAAATAGATAAAGAGCCTGTGATCTGTCACTAGAATTATTCTTAATTACATATAAAACAAATAAAATGGATCAATACACAAGGCCATCTCTTAGTATTACCTCTGGTTCCTTTGCTTCTGAGGGATGAAGCTCTCCCATTCTATTCCAGAGTTTTCCCTTATATTCTTTCTTAGCCAAAGACAACTATGATTCCTTTTCTCATAAACACATATGTCATCTGCTTTTCTTTTAAGTCAATTATCGGCGTTATATAGTCACAGTGTTTCATTAGCTTCTGGGCAATGAGGCTAGAGATGAAGAACAACATTAAAGTCCTTTCTTACATGAGGCTAGAGATTCTTGAAAAGTCAGGGAATCCCAAGCCTTATCCTTGTCTGTTTCTGTGCCTTTTCTTGTAATAATGGCCTGCCATACTGTATTCAGAACCTCTCCAATTTTTGAGTCCTACCTCTAAGCCTCTGACTGGTGATTGAGTTCTGGTTGCCTGCAGTGAGAATTGACTGGCTCCTCACCCTGACAGTCTTTGTGGGCTTCTGTGTCTAACTTGCATAGACAGTAATGTTTTCATGTTCCAGTAGCAGACAGAGCATCCTTAGGACTTAACACCTTACATGCTACAGAAAGCTTACCTGTCCCAGATACTGTTATCAATTGCCACTGCTTCCCAATAATATGTTCTGCCTTCTGTATGTTATTTTCTTTCAGAAAATAAGTAAGGCCTCTGCCCACCTGGATAACATTTATAAGCCTTTAAAAAATTTATCTGTCATTGCAATGTTGTGGAGATCACTGTGAACTACAGAGAAGCTAACCAGGATATATGATATGACTATGTCCTGCTCTTTTTCTACCATGTACTCAAACTTTGACTAAGATGAGTGTTTGTAGTCTGTAAACATCAGTAGATAATATTTTACAAGCAAATGGAATTCTCTAAAAGTTTGTCTTTACCATTCTTCTCCCTTTTGTTTTTAGTAAAAGATAACTCCATTGCATCACTTCTTCAAGCCAAAAACCCAGTATTATTTTTGAGTCCTTTCCTTCTCTCTGACTAACATCAAAACCATCAGCAAATCCTGTCAGCTTTACCCTCAAAATGTGTCCTCCATCTGCCAACCCTTCACTATCTTCTCTGCTGCCATCCCAGTCCAACCCTCCCCCCCCATTACTTTGTGGGACTGTTGGCAGGAAATCACATCTCTGTTTCTAACCTGGCCATCCTATAGTTCTATTCCCATCATATTATCTCACACTATGCTTTTAAAACATAAATCAGGTTATAGCAATTTATTTGCTCAAAACTATTTTCAAACGTTGATCTTCTTTAAAGACACTATGATGTTCTCAAAGATTAATATATCTGGCCCCTGCCTGCCTTTCTGACATCACTCATGGGGACCTCATCTCTCCTTGTCATCCTTCTCAGTCTGGCTTCCCATGCCAGGTACCCTCCCACCTCAGGGCTTTTACATATTTTGTCCTCTCTGCCTGGAAACTCTCCACAGGGGGTATGTTCTTGAATCGCTTTTTTAAAAATAATTTTGTTTATTGTGATAAAATATACAGAATGTAAATGTTGGCATTCTAACCATCTAGAACTGTACAGTTGAGTGGCAATAAACACATTCATGATGTCATGCAACTGTCACCGTTTACCTGTTTTCAAAACTTCTTCATCATTTCAAGCAGAGAGTTTGTGCAAATTAAACAGATATTTCCCTCTTCTCCTCAGGGTCACATAATATCTACTATTTTTTGTCTCTATGACTTTACCTCTTCTAGATATGTACTTCATATAAATGGAGTCATACAATATTGGACATTTTATGCCTGGCTTATTTCACTTAGCAAATGTTTGCAAGGTTGATCCATATTATTGCATGTATCAAAATTTCATTTTAAGGCTGAATAATATTCCACTGTATGAATATACCACATTTAATTCATCCATTTATCTGTTGATGGACATCTGACTGTTTCCAACTTTTGACTATTGTGAATATTGTTGCTATGAACATGGGTGTTCATATTCTTTGCTTTCAACTCCTTTGGGTATATATGTAGAAGTGGAATTGCTAAATTATGTGGCCATTCTAAATTTAACTTATTGATAAACAACTAAATTGTTTTTCTCAACAACTTTACCAGAATTCTAATTTTTCCAAGTCCTCACTAACACTTGTTATTTTCCATTGTGTTCGTAATAGCCGTGTTAATGAGTGTGATATAGTCTCACATTATGGCCTTTATTTGCATTTCCCTAGTGACCAGTGATGTTGACCTCTCCTAATGTGCTTGTTGGTCATTTGTATATCTTCTGTATAAACATATTAGAACACTTGTCAATTTTTAATTTTGGTTGTTTGCTATTTTGTTGTTGATTTGTAGGAGTTTTAATATAGTCTGGATCAAGCTTGTCCAACTCATGGCCTACAGGCCACATGTGGCCCAGGATGGCTTTGAATGTGGCCCAACACAAATACCTGAACTTTCTTAAAACATTGTGAGATTTATGCATAGGCCTTTTTAGTTTTTGTTTGTTATTTAGGTCACTGGCTATCACTAGAGTTAGTGTCTTTTATGTGCAGCCCAAGACAATTCTTCCAGTGTGGCCCAGGGAAGCCAAAAGATTAAACACTTATGGTGTAAATAATAATTCTTATTATATACATAATTTGAAATATTTTCTCCAGTTCCACGGATTGTTTTCCCCCTCATTTTGATCGTGTTCTTTGACATACGAAAGTTCTAATTTTGGTAAAGTCCAGTTTACATATTTTTACATTAATTGTCTGTGCTTTTGATGTCACATCCAGGAAATTTTTGCCAGGTCCAATGTCCAATGTCATGAACATTTTTCCTTTTGTTTTTTCCTAAGAATGTTATAGTTTCAGTTTTTACTTTTAGTCTTTGATTTCCTATTATGTTTTGTATATGCCTTTGGGTAAGGATCAAAATTTCTTCTTTTACATAAGGATATATAATTTTGTTTCATTTTGTTTTTAACATCATTTGTTGAAAAGACTGTCATTTCTGCCTTGAATGGTCTTCTCACCCTTGTCAAAAATTATTTGACCATATATGTGAGGGTTTATTTCTGGGCTATTTTATTCTATAGATATTTACGACTTTTCTTGTCCTAGTATCACACTGCATTGACTACTCTTGCCTTGTAATAAGTTTTGACGCTTGCAAGTATAATTTATTTTAATTTGTTATCTTTTTTTTTCCCAGATTGGTTTAGCTACTTTGGGTTCTTTGCGATTTTGTGTGAATTTTACAATGTTTTTATATTTTTCTACACAAAATGCTTTTGGAACTTTGATAAGGATTACGTTGAATCTGTAGATTATTAGGGCTAATAATTTTATGATAACAGTTTTAAGTCATCCAATCTAAATACAAAATATCTTTCCATTTACTTATATCTTCTTTAATTTCTTTGAGAAATTGTAGTTTTCTGTGTACAAGTCTTTCACATTGTTCGTTAAACATATTCCCTTAGTATTTTATTCTTTTTCGTGGTATTGTAAATGGAATTAATATCTTTATTTTCTTTTCCGATTGTTTCTTGGTAGTGTTTAGTTTAGAAAGATAACTGATTTTTGTGTTTACAAATTATACCCTGAAATTTTGCTGAACCTTTTTATTAGCTCTAAAATTTTATTTACTTTTTAGTTATGTGTGTGTATACTTTTATAAAATCTTTAGTGTTTTGTACATATGAGAGCAGGCTATCTGTGAACAGAGATAATTATATTTCCTTATTTCTAATTCAAATGCTATTTTTTCTTCTTCTCCTTTCTTTCCTTCTGTAATTCTTTTTCTTCCCCCTAATGGCCAAAGCTAGAAGTTCTAACACTGTGTTGAAAAGAAATGTGAAAGTGGGCATATTTGTCTTGTTATTGAACCTGAGGAAAAGTTTCACTCTTCATTATGCATGATGTTAGCTGTCAGTTTTTTATGTGTAGTTTTTATTATGTTACGTATTTCCTTATAATTTTACATTGTAGGGTGATTTTTTGTTGTTGTTGTTATCATGAGTGTTGAATTTTGTTAAGAATTTTTTCTTCATGAATTGAGAATGCCATGCAGGATTTTTTTCCCTTCATTTCATTAATGTGGCATATTACCTAACTTAGTTTTCATTTATCAAATTATCCTTGTGTTAAAGAAACAAATCCCACTTGACCAAGGTTCATAATTTAAAAAATACAAATGAATTGGGTTTATTAATATTTTGTTGAGAATTTTGCATCAGTATTCAATAAATAATATCCTTCTGTAGTTTTCTTGTAATGATGTCTTTGTCTGTTTTTGATACCAGGGTATTTTTGGCTTCGTGGAATTAGTTGTAAAGTGTTCCATCCCATTGAATTTTTTGGAAGAGTTTGACAAAGATTTACACTAATTCATTAAATGTTTTGTAGAATTCACGAGTAAAGCTATTTGGTCCAAAGGTTTCCTTTATTGATTTTTTTTTTAATTTCAATTCAAATGTCTTAGTAATTATAGGTCTATTTAGATTTTCTACTTCATGATTTGATTTGGTAGACTATGTTTTGCTAGGAATTTGTCTATTTCATTTAGTTTCTCCAAAGTAAAATATACTGTAAGTGTATAATCTTAAAATACTTCTTATTTCTGTAAGGTCAGAAATAATATATTTACTATTATGTCTGATTTTAGAATTTGAATCTTTTTTCCTTTTTTTCGTAGTCAATTTAGCTGAAGGTTTCTCCATATTGTTGATTTTTTCAGAGAACCAAATTTTGATTTTGTTAAATTTTTCTATTGTTTTTATAATGTCTATTTCACTTATCTTTGGTCTGTTCTTCATTATGCTCTTTCTTCTGCTAGCTTTACATTTAGTTTGCTTTCTTTTTTTTGCTTGTATATATTTCAGAATGTCATAATTTCACCCTCAGTTTTGAAGAACCATTTTGTTAGATATAGAATTCTCAGTAACAATTTTATTTTTATTTCAATTATTTAAATATATCATCTCACTTTCTTCTTGCCTCCAAGGTTTCTGATAAGAAATTGGCTGATAATGTTACTGATAATTCTCTTTGACTTTGGCATTCAGCAGTTTTATTATAATGTATTTTCGTGTATCTTTGCGTTTATTATACTTGGAGTTTGTTGAGATTTTTGTGTTTGTAGATTCATATCCTTCACAACATTTGGAAATATTTTAGTCATTATTACTTCAAATATATTTCTGTCCCATTATCTTTCACTTTTCCTTCTAATATTCTCACAGCGCATATATTGGTCTGCTCTGTGGAAACCCAAGTCCCTTAGGCTCTCTTCATTTTTCTTCATATCTTTTTTTCTGTTTATCAAACTTTGTAATTTCAATTGTCCTATATTCATATCTGCTTGCTTAAATCTGTTGAACTCCTCTTATGTATTTTATATTATAGTTATTGTACTTTCAAGCTTCAGAATTTCTTTTTGGCTTTTTAAAAATAATTTTATAATCTATTTATTGATATTCTCATTTTGCTTCTCTTCTTTTAGTATCACTTTGTTGCCCAGTCTGGAGCCTTTAGCTGTTAAAGCATCTTTAATGCAGTTGTTTAAGAGTTTTTATGTAGTGAGTTCATTATTTCAGCTTCCTCGGGTACATTTTCTATTGAATGTTTTTCTCTCAGAATGGGCTAAAATTTCTTCTTTCCTTGAATATGTTGTAATTTTGTTGTTATTGTTGAAAACTGAACATTTGGATCTTACAATGTGGAGACACTAGAGATGATATTCTCCCTGTTCCCAGAGTTTGCTGTAGTTTGCTGTTTTTTTCTAATTGCTTTAGAATCTCTGTGGCAGTATCAGCCTGAGATGAAAGGTTAAAATCTTCCCAGGTTCTTTCTTAAGGGTGTGTGTTTTCCTCAGTGCACACTATGGTTTTCTAAAACATCTGCATACACTAGACTTTTAAAAAACATAGGGTGTGAAACAGATGTGACCTCTTGAAAAAACCAGGAAGCCATTGTGGGTTGATATAATGACAACTTCTGCATTTTTACAACAATGATCAGAAACAAAAATCTCCAATCAGAACCTAGAACTATGATATTTGTATGATAAAGTTCTTTTTGTCCATTCTGGTTCAAGCAAACCACACCAGAAATGTGGCTGCTATCTCCACAGCTGCCTGCCACTGGGCTATAGGGTGATGGATGGGTGGCTACTACCATACTGGAAGCCAAGATTGACCAATATAAAACATAATTTCTAATCCAAGCTATTCTTTTGGAAACTGCAAGCATTCAAATAGGCTCTATAGGTCCAAAACTGTTATAATACTTGAGACAGTGTCTTCCAGTCTGAATCATTTATTTATTTATATTTTACATTCTGTGGGGGAATGGGAACTTGGAGATTCCTAGTCTTCTGTTTTTTTCTGCTCACTTTTCAATTTGTTCAGATACATGATCAATTGTCATCATATTAGAGAGAGATTGCCTAAACATTATTTATAAAATGGTAACACAAACTCTCCCTGGGCACACATGCTTTTACACAGCTTTATTTTTCTTTCTCAATCTAGCCCTTTGTTGTATATTTATCTGTTTACATATTTATTGTTGCAACTTATTATTATTATACTTTAAGTTCAAGGGTACATGTGCACAACATGCACATTTGTTATATATGTATACATGTGCCATGTTGGTGTGTGGCACCCATTAACTCCTCATTTACATTAGGTATTTATCCTAATACTATCCCTCCCCCAGGTCCCCACCCCTGACAGGCCCCGGTGTGTGATGTTCGCCGCCCTGTGTCCAAGTGTTCTCATTGTTCAGCTCCCACCTATTAGTGAGAATATGTGGTGTTTGGTTTTCTGTCCTTGTGATAGTTTGCTCAAAATAATGGTTTCCAGCTTCATCCATGTCCCTGCAGAGGACATTAACTCATCCTTTTTTTATGGCTGCATAGTATTCCATGGTGTATATATGCCACATTTTCTTAATCCAGTCTATCACTGATGGATATTTAGGTTGGTTCCAAGTCTTTGCTATTGTGAATAGTGCCATATAAAACATACATGTGCATCTGTCTTTATAGTAGCATGATTTATAATCCTTTGGGTATATAGCCGGTAATGGGATTGCTGGGTGAAATGGTATTTCTAGGTCTAGATCCTTGAGGAATCACCGCACTGTCTTCCACAATGGTTGAACTAGTTTACATTGCCACCAACAGTGTAAAAGTGTTCCTATTTCTCCACATCCTCTCCAGCACCTGTTGTTTCCTGACTTTTTAATGATCACCATTCTAACTATGTGAGATGGTATCTCATTGTGGCTTTGATTTGCATTTCTCTGATGGCCCATAATGATGAGCATTTTTCATGTGTCTGTTGGCTGCATAAATGTCTTCTTTTGAGAAGTGTCTGTTCATATCCTTCACCCACTTGTTGATGGGGTTGTTTTTTTCTTGTGAATTTGTTTGAGTTTTTTGTAGATTCTGGATTTTAGCCCTTTGTCAGATGAGTAGATTGCAAAAATTTTCTCCCATTATGTAGGTTGCCTGTTCACTCTGATGGCAGTTTCTTTTGCTGTGCAGAAGCTCTTTAGTTTAATTAGATCCCATTTGTCAATTTTGGCTTTTGTTGCCATTGCTTTTGGTGTTTTAGACATGAAGTCCTAGCACATGCCTATGTCCTGAATGGTATTGCCTAGGTTTTCTTCTAGGGTTTTTATGGTTTTAGGTCTAACATTTAAGTCTTTAATCCATCTTGAATTAACTTTTGTATAAGGTGTAAGTAAGGGATCAAAATCAATGTGCAAAAATCACAAGCATTCTTATACACCAATAACACACAAGCAGAGAGCCAAATCATGAGTGAACTCTCATTCACAATTGCTTCAAAGAGAATAGAATAACCTAGGAATCCAACTTACAAGGAATGTGAAGGACCTCTTCAAGGAGAACCACAAACCACTGCTCAATGAAATAAAAGAGTACACAAACAAATGGAAGAACATTCCAAAGTCATGGATAGGAAGAATCAATATTGTGAAAATGGCCATACTGCCCAAGGTAATTTATAGATTCAGTGCCATCCCCATCAAGCTACCAATGAGTTTCTTCACCAAATTGGAAAAAACCACTTTAAAGTTCATATGAAACCAAAAAAGAACCTGCATTGCCAAGTCAATCATAAGACAAAGGAACAAAGCTGGTGGCATCGTGCTACCTAACTTCAAACTATACTACAAGGCTACAGTAACCAAAACAGCATGGAACTGGTACCAAAACAGCATGGTACTGGTATCAAAATGGAGATATAGACCAATGGAACAGAACAGAGCCCTCAGAAATAATACCACACATCTACAACTATCTGATCTTTGACAAGCCTGACAAAAACAAGAAATGGGAAAATACCACACATCTACAACTATCTGATCTTTGACAAACCTGATAAAAATAAGAAATGGGGAAAGGATTCCCTATGTAACAAATGGTGCTGGGAAAACTGGCTAGCCATATGTAGAAAGTTGAAATAACATGGTATCTCATTGTGGTTTTGATTTGCATTTCTCTGATAACCAGTGATGATGAACAATTTTTCATGTGTCTGTTGGCTGCATAAATGTCTTCTTTTGAGAAGTGTCTGTTCACATCCTTTGCCCACTTTTTGATGGGGTTGTTTGATTTTTTTGTTGTAAATTTGTTTAAGTTCTTTGTAGATTCTGGATATTAGCCCTTTGTCAGATGGGTAGATTGCAGAAATTTTCTCCTATTCTGTAGGTTGCCTGTTCACTCTGATGGCAGTTTCTTTTGCTGTGCAGAAGCTCTTTAGTTTAATTAGATCCCATTTGTCAATTTTGGCTTTTGTTGCCATTGCTTTTGGTGTTTTAGACGTGAAGTCGTTGCCCATGTCTATGTCATGAATGGTATTGCCTAGGTTTTCTTCTAGGGTTTTTATGGTTTTAGGTCTAACATTTAAGTCTTTAATCCATCTTGAATTAATTTTTGTATAAGGGAACCAGTTTCAGCTTTCTACATATGGCTAGCCAGTTTTCCCAGCACCATTTATTAAATAGGGAATCCTCTCCCCATGTCTTGTTTTTCTCAGGTCTGTCAAAGATCAGATGGTTGTAGATGTGTGGTGTTATTTCTGAGGCCTCTGCTCTGTTCCATTGGTCTATATCTTTGTTTTGATACCAGTACCATGTTGTTTTGGTTACTGTAGCCTTGTAGTATAGTTTGAAGTCAGGTAGCATGATGCCTCCAGCTTTGTTCTTTTGTCTTAGGATTGTCTTGGCAATGTGGGCTCCTTTTTGGTTCCATATGAACTTTAAAGTAGTTGTTTTCCAATTCTGTGAAAAAAGTCATTGGTAGCTTGATGGGGATGCCATTGAATCTGTAAATTACCTTGGGCAGTATGGCCATTTCGTGATATTGATTCTTGCTATCTATAAGCATGGAATGTTCTTCCATTTGTTTGTGTCCTCTTTTATTTCATTGAGCAGTGGTTTGTAGTTCTTGAAGAGGTCCTTTACTTCCCCTGTAAGTTGTATTCCTAGATATTTTATTCTCTTTGTAGCAATTGTGAATGGGAGTTCACTCACGATTTGGCTGGCTGTCTGTTAATGGTGTATAAGAATGCTTGTGATTTTTGCACATTGATTTTGTATCCTGAGACTTTGCTGAAGTTACTTATCAGCTTAAGGAGATTTTGGACTGAGACAATAGAGTTTTCTAAATATACAATCATGTCATCTGCCAACAGGGACAGTTGGACTTCTTCTTTTCCTAATTGAATCCCCTTTATTTCTTTCTCTTGCCTGATTGCCCTGGCCAGAACTTCTAACACTATGTTGAATAGGAGTGATGAGAGAGGGCATCCCTGTCTTGTACCAGTTTTCAAAGGGAATGCTTCCAGTTTTTGCCCATTCAGTATGATATTGACTGTGGGTTTATCATTAATAGTTCTCATTGTTTTGAGATACATTCCATTAGTACCTAGTTTATTAAGAGTTTTGAGGATGAAGGGCTGTTGAATTTTGTCTAAGGCCTTTTCCGCATCTATTGAGATAATCATGTGGTTTTTGTATTTGGTTCTGTTTATGTGATGGTTTATGTTTATTGATTTGCATATGTTGAACCAGCCTTGCATCCCAGGGATGAAGCCAACTTGATCTTGCTGGATAAACTTTTTGATGTGCTGCTAGATTCAGTTTGCCAATATTTTATGGAGGAATTTCACATCGATGTTCATCAGGGATATTGGTCTAAAATTCTCTTTTTTTGTTGTGTTTCTGCCAAGCTTTGGTATCAGGATGATGCTGGCCTCATAAAATGAATTATGGAGGATTCCCTCTTTTTCTATTCATTGGAATAGTTTCAGAAGGAATAGTACCAGCTCCTCTTTGTACCTCTGGTAGAATTTGGCTGTGAATCCGTCTGGTCCTGCACTTTTTTTGGTTGGTAGGCTATTAATTATTGCCTCAGTTTCAGATCCTGTTATTGATCTATTCAGGGAATCAATGTCTTCCTGGTTTAGTCTTGGGAGAGTGTATGTGTCCAGGAATTTACCCATTTCTTCTGGATTTTCTAATTTATTTGCTTAGAGGTGTTTGTAGTATTATCTGATGATAGTTTGTATTTCTGTGGGATCTCTGGTGATATCCCCTTTATCATTTTTTATTGTGTCTATTTGATTCTTCTCTCTTTTCTTCTTTATTAGTCTTGCTAGCATACTACCTATTTTGTTGATCTTTTCAAAAAACCAGCTCCTAGATTCATTGATTTTTTGTAAAGTTTTTGGTCTCTATCTCCTTCAGTTCTGCTCTGATCTTAGTTATTTCTTACCTTATGCTAGCTTTTGAATTTGTTTGCTGTTGCTTCTCTAGTTCTTTTAATTGTGATGTTAGGGTGTCAATTTTAGATCTTTCCTGCTGTCTCTTGTGGGCATTTAGTGCTATAAATTTCCCTCTACACGCTGCTTTAAATGTGTCCCAAACATTCTGGTACGTTGTGTCTTTGTTCTCATTGGTTTCAAAGAACATCTTTATTTCTGCCTTTATTTCATTATTTACCTAGTAGTCATTCAGGAGCAGGTTGTTCAGTTTTTATGTAGTTGTGCAGTTTTGAGTGAGTGTCTTAATCCTGAGTTCTAATTTGTTCGCACTGTGGTCTAGGAGACAGTTTGTTGTGATTTCTGTTCTTTTATATTTGCTGAGGAGTGCTTTATTTCCAACTATGTGGTCAATTTTTGAATAAGTGCAATGTGGTGCTGAGAAGAATGTGTATTTGGTTGATTTGAGGTGGAGAGTTCTGTAGATGTCTATTAGGTCCGCTTGATGCAGAGCTGAGTTCAAGTCCTCAATATCTTTGTTAACCTTCTGTCTTGTTGATCCGTCTAATATTGACTGTGGGGTGTTAAAGTCTCCCATTATTATTGTGTGGGAGTCTAAATCTCTTTGTAGGTTTCTAAGGACTTGCTTTATGAATCTGGGTGTTCCTGTATTGGGTGCATATATATTTAGGATAGTCAGCTCTTCTTGTTGAATTGATCCCTTTACCATTATGTAATGGCCTTCTTTGTCTCTTTTGATCTTTGTTGATTTAAAGTCTGTTTTATCAGAGACTAGGATTGCAACCCCTGCTTTTTTTTTTTTTTTTTTTTTTTTTTTTTTTTTTTTTTGCTATTTGCTTGGTAGATCTTCCCCCATCCCTTTATTTTGAGCCTATATGCTCTGCACAAGAGATGGGTGTCCTGAATACAGCAGACTGATGGGTCTTGACTCTTTATCCAGTTTGCCAGTCTGTTGCCTTTAATTGGATCATGTAGCCTGTTTTCTTTTTTTTTTTTTTTTTTGAGACAGAGGCTTGCTCAGTCGCCCAGGCTGGAGTGCAGTGGCCACATCTCAGCTCACTGCAAGCTCCGCTTCCCGGGTTCACGCCATTCTCCTGCCTCAGCCTCCCAAGTAGCTGGGACTACAGGCGCCCGCCACTACGCCCGGCTAATTTTTCTGTATTTTTAGTAGAGACGGGGTTTCACTGTGTTAGCCAGGATGGTCTCGATCTCCTGACCTCGTGATCCGCCCGTCTCGGCCTCCCAAAGTGCTGGAATTATAGGCATGAGCCACCACGCCCGGCTGCCCATTTTCATTTAAGGTTAATGTTGTTATGTGTGAATTTGATCCTGTCATTATGATGTTAGCTAGTTATTTTGCCCATCAGTTGATGTGGTTTCTTCCTAGCATTGATGATCTTTACAATGTGGCATGTTTTTGCAGCTGGTACCAGTTGTTCCTTTCCATGTTCAGTGCTTCCTTCAGGAGCTCTTGCAAGGCATGCCTGGTGGTGACAAAATCTCTCAGCATTTGCTTGTCTGTAAAGGATTTTATTTCTTTTTCACTTATGAAGCTTAGTTTTGCTGGATATGAAATTCTGGGTTTAAAATTCTTTTCTTTAAAATGTTGAATATTGGCCCCCAGTTTCTTCTGGCTTGTAGAGTTTCTGCCAAGAGATCTGCTGTTAGTCTGATGGGCTTCTCTTTGTGGGTAACCCGACCTTTCTCTCTGGCTGCCCTTAACATTTTTTCCTTCATTTCAACTTTGGTGAACCTGACAATTATGTGTCTTGGGGTTGCTCTTCTCAAGGAATATCTTCGTGGTGTTCTCTGTATTTCCTGAATTTGAATGTTGGCCTGCCTTGCTAGGTTGGGAACGTTCTCCTGGATAATATCCTGCAGAGTGTTTTCCAGCTTGTTTCCATTCTCTCCATCACTTTCAGGTACACCAATCAGATGTAGATTTGGTCTTTTCACATAGTCCCATATTTCTTGGAGGCTTTGTTCGTTTCTTTTTACTGTTTTTTCTCTAAACTTCTCTTCTTGCTTCATTTCATTCATTTGAACTTCAATCACTGACACCCTTTCTTCCACTTGATCAAATTGGCTACTGAAGCTTGTGCATGTGTCACATAGTTCTCGTGCCATGGTTTTCAGCTCCATCAGGTCATTTAAGGTCTGCTCTACACTGTTTAGTCTAGTTAGCCATTTGTCTAATCTTTTTTCAAGGTTTTTAGCTTCCTTGCCAGGGGTTCAAACATCCTCCTCTAGCTCAGAGAAGTTTGTTATTACTGACCTTCTGAAGCCTACTTCTATCAACTCATCAAAGTCGTTCTTCATCCAGCTTTGTACCATCGCTGGCGAGGAGCTGCACTCCTTTGGAGGAGAAGAGTTGCTCTGGTTTTTAGAATTTTCAGCTTTTCTGCTCTGGATTCTCCCCATTTTTGTGGTTTCATCTACCTTTGGTCTTTGATGATGGTGACTTACAGATGGGGTTTTGGTGTGGATGTCCTTTTTGTTGATATTGATGCTATTACCTTCTGCTTGTTAGTTTTCCTTTTAACAGTCAGGTCCCTCATCTGCAGGTCTGTTGGAGTTTGTTGGAGGCTCACTCCAGACCCTGTTTACCTGGATATCACCAGTGGAGACTGCATAACAGCAAATACTGCAGAACCGCAAATATTAGCTGCCTGATTCTTCCTCTGGAAGCTTCATCTCAGAGGGGTGCCCGGCTGTATGAGGTGTCAGTTGGTCCCTACTGGGAAGTTTCTCCCAGTTAGGCTACTCAGGGGTCAGGGACCCACTTGAGGAGACAGTCTGTGTGTTCTCAGAGGTCAAACACTATGCCGGGAGAACCACTGCTCTCTTCAGAAGTGTCAGATAGGGACTTTTAAGTCTGCAGAAGTTTCTGCTGCCTTTTGTTCAGCTATGTCCTGCCCCCAAAGGTGGAGTCTACAGAGGTAGGCAGGCCTCATTGAGTTGTGGTGGGCTCCACCCAGTTCAAGCTTCCCGGCTACTTTGTTTACTTACTCAAGCCTCAGCAATGGTGAACACCCCTCCCCCAGCCCGGCTGCCTCCTCGCAGTTCGATCTTAGACTGCTGTGCTAGCAGTAAGTAAGGCTCCTTGGGCATGGGACCCACCAAGCCAGGTGCAGGATGTAATCTCCTGGTGTGCTGTTTGCTAAGACCGTTGGAAAAACACGGTATTAAGGCAGGAGTGTCCTGATTTTCCCAGTAGAGTCTGTCACGGCTTCCCTTGGCTCGGAAAGGGAAATCCCAAAACCCTTTGCGCTTCCCAGGTTAGGTGATGTCCCGCCCTGCTTTAGCTCACCCTCCCTGGGCTGCACCCACTGTCCAACCAGTCCCAATAGATGAACCAGGTACCTCAGTGGAAATGCGGAAATCACCCATCTTCTGTGTTGATCATGCTGGGAGCTGCAGACTGGAGCTCTTCCTATTTGACCATCTTGGAACGCAACCTGCAAGTTTTTCTAAAATGACAGTTTCATATACCCTGTTTTATCCGATCTTTTTTTAACACCACATATTAAAGCACCAGAAGGGTATTTGACTCACCCCAGGTGCTCAGGAAAGATTTGCTGTATGAAGGTCACTGTTCTCATGGGACATATGCCCTTGCTTTTTTGAACTACATATGTTCAGGTAAATAAGTTGTTTTTCCTTTTATTTCTCCATTCAGCAGATACTATTTTCACTCATTGTGTTTCAGCTTTTTTACTTGTGTAATGGTAGGTAAGTTTAATTTGGGAAAATAGAAGGCAGAGTTTAAGCTGTGTTTTAAAATGTAACATTGTAGAAATTATCACTGCTTGTTCATCAGTGAGGAAAGCTGATATTTAAACCTCATTTGACTTAATGAAGCTTATCATCCTAAATTCACAATAAATGCATACTAAGCCAGAAGACCCCACAAAATAATAAGGAAGAATCTGTTGATTCACATAGATGTTCAGTATTATTTGGTAATGCTAACCAGTGTAATTAGAGAAGAAAGGAAATGAGGTCTAAATGTTAATAAGAGATAGTTATCATTATTAATTGCTGTTGTTATAATTGTCATCTATAATATCCAAGACAGTAAACTATAAGCCATTAGAACTAATGAGTATTTAATAAATTACTGGGATATAAAACAAATTAAAATCAAATGTTCTCTTACTGAAATAACCAATTAGAATTTTTAACTTCAAAAAGACCTAATTTGTAGTAAATTTAAAATTATTAGTGTTAACGAATGTTGCAAATTGCCTAAGAATAAATTAAAAAGAAAGTTCAAGGAACTACTAAACACTAAAAATAGAACTCAGTAAGTGGGAAAATGATCTTTCTACATGAGAAGACTAAATATTAAAATATTAAGAATTCGAAAATAAATTTATGCAATTCACATCAAAATCTTTGTAGTAGTCACTTACGAAATTTGTATGATTATGTAAGAATATTGAAGTTTTCTTAAGGAAAGAATACTAAAGGCAATGGCTGTACAAAATATTAAATCATAATATAAAGCTACATTAATTACAATTGTGGGATATTGTTTAAAAATTGACAATTATATGAATGCAACAAACCAGAGAGTAGAAAATACGTAAATTTGGTTACATAATAATGGTGGCATTTGTATTTATTGGCAAATAAATGGAATTTTCAGTATGTATATTTGGAATATTTAGCTAACTAATCAGAAAAAAATTAAATCCCTACTTTACACCATATTCCAAAAAAATGGCAGATGGGTTAAAAATCTAATGTTAGAATTATAAAACATAAAAAATTTTGTATATTGCATTGTGTTTTAGATCAAGTAAGACCTTAGTCAGAAATACAAAAATTCAAAAGCCATAAAGAAAATATTAGGATATTTGACTATGTGAAAAACTAAAAGACCTCAACCACAAAACACACCATAAATAAAATGAAAAGGTAGGGCCAACTAGAAGCAGATAGTATGTGTGGCTGTCATGGAGAGGAACGGAAATGGTGAGTAAATACAGCACCTTCAGCTGAAGCATCCAGGTACTCGCATTGGGACTAATCAAGGAAACAACTCAACCCATGCAGAACAAAGAAAAGCAAGGCAGGATGACAGCCCACTAGGAGCAATGTGGAGCCAAGGAAACGTTCTCCACCCGGGAAGGTGGTGAGTGAATGTGTGACCCCAGGAACCCATGCTTCTCTCGTGGATCTTCACAACTCTTGGGTCTGGACATCCCCTTGTGAACCCACTCCACCAGGGTCATCAGTCTGACACACAGAGCTATGTGGAGTCTTGGCAGAGCATCTGCTTAGGCATGCACAGAGACCTGGGAGCCCTAGATACTTTCTGGGCTTCCTGACAAAAGTAGCTGCAACTCCAGCAAAGCAGGAGTTTAGACCCCTGTACGTACCCCAGTGAAAGAAGCTGAATCCAGGGAGCCAAGCAGTGATGGTCTGCAGGCCCCACTTCCACAGTGTTTCACAGGATAAGACCCACAGGTTTAGAATTTTAGCCAGCTTGCATCTCTCTGGGATGGAGTACCCAGGAGACAAGCAAACTGATGGGGCAGCAAGCCAGCTGATGTGGATGGAGCCCAGAGAGGTTGGTGAGGGAGTGTCCATGGCAGAATGTGTCCAGGAACAACCATTCCTCTAGACTTCACTTGCTTTCATAAGAGACGTTAGCCCTAGGGGAACTGTTGGACCTTATCTCAGCAGGGTTGTCTTGTATACCAGTTAGGGCTGATTCAACCTGAGAACTCTTTGGTCTGCTGGCCTCTCCTGAGGCCCCAACCTGGCCTACATGGCAGTCCTGTGTGTCCTGAGGGCCCACACCATAGCTTTTGCACCAGAGATTCAGTGAGGTGGCCCCTACAGCTGTGCACAAGTCCACAGTTTCCCTCCCCATAGTGCAGCCTCCTCCAAGCCCATGGAAACTCCCCACATCAATTTACTGTCATGTGTCTCCATGGAAAATTTTGCTTTACTTACCCTGACAGCATATGCTAGTGCGGCCAGGCCCCTGCCACTTCGACCAACTGCTATAGATGGAGCCTTGGTGGTCAATAAGCCAGTAGGTCCCCCCGACCCCCACTGCCAGCACCCAATCCTTGTAGTAATGCCTTCAAGAGAACAGAGGATCTTCCCACACCCTAAGTTATCTTTCCTGCTTGCAGGGCACAGAGAAGGCACACAGATATATGCTGGCTAGCACCCTGCCCCAAACGAACACCATCTCCAGCCCAGCAGCACACATAGTCTCCAGCAGGGGCTCCCCGCTCTTCTCCCAGCTTGCTTGTCTCCACCACAGTGGTGAACTTCCACAGAGAGTCAGGCACCCCGGCAACTGCTAGCACCCTGCTGCTACTGCTGCACCTGGGTCCCCCCAGCACAGTAGACTCCAAACCTCCAGGAGCCGGAGAATAAAATGGGGGTTGGATACAAGTTCCCCAAAATTAGAGCACACAGTTTAGGAGTTGGGAGCTGACCACTGGCCCCTTAAAATATTCCAGAAATGAAGCCAGTTGGCTGAATTCATCTTATACCACAAACCCTTAAAGTCATTACATAGAAAAAAACCAAGAAACAAACAAACAAAATTCCCAAAGGTCAGAAACCTCAAAGATTGAAAGTAGATAAGCACACAAATATGGGAAAGAATCATCAAAAGAATACTGACAACTCAAAAAACCACAGGGCCTTCTTTCCTCCAAATGACC
Organism: Macaca fascicularis; assembly: GCF_037993035.2. Lineage (NCBI taxonomy): Eukaryota > Metazoa > Chordata > Mammalia > Primates > Cercopithecidae > Macaca > Macaca fascicularis. Next base: position 7,903,406 of record NC_088386.1, on the reverse strand, counting down.
ACATCACCTCTGCAGTGAGGGTTTGAGACTGGGTTGAGGCTGAGATGGCTGAAATCACAGGAATAGAATTTAGAATATAGACAGGAACAAAATTCACTGAGCTACAGAAGTACAGTGTAACCCAATGCAAGGAAGCCAAAAATCAAGATAAAACATTGCAGGAGCCGAAAGACAAAATAACCCGTGTAGAGAAAGAAAGTAACCAACCTGATAGAGCTGAAAAACATACTATGAGAATTTCATAATGCAATCACAGGTACTAATAGGAGAATAGACCAAGTGAAGAAAAGATTCTCAGAGATTGAAGACTTCCTTTCTGAAATAAGACAGGCAGACAAGAACAGAGAAAAAATAATAAAAAGGAAGAAACTAAACCTCCAAGAAATATGGGATTATGTAAAGAGACCAAATCTTCAACTGATTGATGTGCCTGAAACAGATGGAGAGAATGGAACCAACTTGGAAAACACATTTTAGGATATTATCCAGGGCACTTCCCCAACCTAGCTATAGAGACCAACATTCAAATTGAGGAAATGTAAAAAATTCCAGTAATATACTCCACAAGGAGATCATCTCCAAGACACATGATCATCAGATTCTCGAAGGTGAAAATGAAAGAAAACATGTTAAAGGCAGCTAGAGAGAAATGTTAGATGACCTATGACCTACATAAGGAAGCCTATAAGACTAATAGTGGACCTCTCAGCTGAAACCCTTCAAGCTGGGATAGATTGGGGTCAATATTCTACATTCTTAAGGAAAAGAAATTACATTCCAATATTTCATATTCAGCCAAACTAAGCTTAATAAGTGAAGGAGAAACAAGATTCTTTTTAGATAAGCAAATGCTGAGGGAATTTGTTACCACCAGACCTGCCTTAAAAGAGCTTCCTTACAAGGAAGCACTAACTATGGAAAGGAAAACTTGTTACTAACCACTACAAAAACACACTTAAGTATACAAACTGGGGATACTATAAAGTAACCACATAAACAAGTCTACAAAATAACCAGCTAGCATATGATGACAGGATCTAATTTACACATGACAATATTAACCTTAAATGTAAATAGGCTAAATCCTCCAATTAAAAGACAGAATGGCAAGCTGGATAAAGAGCAAAGAACCATCAGTATGCTATCTTCAACACACCCATTCACATGCAAAGACATACATAAGCTCAAGATAAAAAATGGAGGACCATTTACCAAGCAAATAAAAAACAGACAAAAGTGGCGGTTGCAAACCTAGTTTCTAACAAAACAGACTTTAAACCAACAAAGATCAAAAAAGATAAAGAAGGGCATTACATAATAGTGAAGGGTTTAATTCGACAAGAAGAGCTAACTATCCAAAATATATATGCACCCAATGCAGGAGCACCCAGATTCATAAAGCAAGTTCTTAGAGACCTTCAAACAGACTTAGACATCCACAGAATAATAGTGGGAGACTTTACACCCCACTGTCAATATTAGAAAGATCATGGAGACAGAAAATAACAGAGATATGCTGAACTAAGCTCTGGATCAACTTGACCTTGTAGATATCTATAGAACTTGCCACTCCAAAACAACAAAATATACATTCTTCTCTTTGCCACATGGTACTTACTCTAAAATTGATCTCATAATCAGAAGTAAAACACTCCTCAGCAAATACGAAACAACTGAAATCAAAACAAAGTCTTTCAGACCACAGCACAGTCAAATTAGAACTTAAGGTTAAGAAATTTACTTAAAACCGCACAACTAAATGGAAATTGAACAACCTGCTCCTGAATGACTCGTAGGTAAATAATGAAATTAAGGCAGAAATCAAGAAGTTATATGAAAATAATGAAAACAAAGATACAACATACCAGAATCTCTGGGACACAGCAAAGGTGTGTTAAGAGGAAAATTTATATCACTAAATGCCCATATCAGAAAGTTAGAAAGATCTCAAGCTAACAACCTAATCACAACTAAAGGAACTAGAGAACCAAGAGCAAACAAGCCAAAAAGATAGTGGAAGACAAGAAATAACCAAGATCAGAGCAGAACTGAAGAAGACAGAGACACAAAAATCCCTTCAAAAAATTAACAAATGCAGGTGCTTTTTTGAAAAATATATTAATAAAATAGATAGGCTGCTAACTACACTAACAAAGAAGAAAAAGAGAAGAATCAAGTAAACACAATCAGAAATGATAAGGGGGATACCACCACTGACCCCACTGAAATACAAACAACCATCAGAGAATACTATAAACACCTCTAAGCACATAAACTAAAAAATATAGACGAGATGGATAAATTCCCGGAAGCATACATCCTCACAAGACTGAAACAGGAAGAAATTGAATCCCTAAATAGACCAATGATGAGTTCTGAATAGGGGGCAGTATAAAATAGCCTACCAACCAAAAAAAGCCCAGGACCAGGTGGATTCACAGCTGAAGTTCACCAGAGGTAAAAAGAAGAGCTGGTAACATTTCTTCTGAAACTATTCCAAACAATTGAAATGTAGGGAATCCTCCCTAACTCATTCTATGAGGTCAGCATCGTCCTGATACCAAAACCTGGCAGAAATACAACAACAACAAAAAACTTGGGGCTAATATCCTTGAAGAATGTTGATGCAAAAATTCTCAATAAAATACTGGCAAACCAAATCCAGCAGCACATCAAAAAGTTTATTCACCATAATTAAGGCAGCTTCATCCCCAGGTTGCAAGATTGGTTCAACATATACAAATCAATAAATGTGATTCATCATATAAATGGAACTAAAGACAAAAATCATGGCTATCTCAATAGATGCAGAAAAGGCCTTTGCTAAAATTCAGCATTTCTTAATGTGAAAAATTCTCAATACACCAGGTATTGAGAGAACATACCTCAAAATAATAAAAGCCACATATGACAAACCCACCAATATCATGCTGAAGGGAAACAGCTGGAACCATTTCCCTTAAAAACAGGTACAAGACAAGGATGCCCTCTCTCACCACTCCTATTGAACATAGTAATGGAAGTTCCAGCTAGGGCAATGAGGCAAGAGAAGGAAATAAAGTGTATTCTAATAGGAAGAGAGAAAGTCAAACTATCTGTACTTGCAGATCATGTGGTTGTATATCTGGAAAACCCCATCATCTCAGCCTAAAAACTTATTAAGCTGATAAACAACTTCAGCAAAGTCTCCTGATACAAGATTAATGTGTAAAAAATTACTAGCATTCCAGAACACCAGCAACCATCAGGCCAAGAGCCACACTATGAATGAACTCCCATTCACAATTGCCACAAAAGTAATAAAATACCTAGAAATAGAGCTAAGTAGGGAGGTGCAGGATTTCTACAAGGAGTAATACAAACCACTACTCAAAGAAATCAGAGATGACAGAAACAAATGCATAAACATTCCATGCTCATTTCATGCTCATGGATTTCATGATCATTGGAAAAATCAATATTGTTCAAATGGGCATATTGCCCAAAGCAATTTACAGATTCAATGCTATTCCTGTTAAACTACCATTGAGATTCATTTTAAAATCTATATGGATCCAAAAAAGAGCCCAGATAGCAAAGGCAATCCTAAGGAGAAAGAACAAGGCTAGAGGTATCATGATATCCAACTTCAAACTATACTAAAAGTCTACAGTTACCAAAACAGCATGGTACTGTTACAGAATCAGACACATAGACCAATGGAACAAATAGCCCAGAAATAAGACGGCACATCTACAATGATCTGATCTTCAACAAATCTCACAAAAACAAGCAATCAGGAAAGGATTTTCTATTCAATAAATGGTGCTAGGATAACTGGATAGCCATGTGCAGAGATTAAAACTGGATCCCTTCCTTACATCATATATAAAAATTAACTCAAGATGGATAAAAGACTTAAATGTAAACCCAGTGCTATGAAAACTCTGGATGATAACCTAGGCAATACCATTCAGGACATAGGCATGGGCAAAGATTTCATGACAAAGATACGAAAAGCAATTAAAACAAAAGCAAAAATTGACAAATGGGTTCTAATTAAACCAAAGAGCTTCTGCACAGCAAAAGAAGCTATCAACAAGAGTAAACAAACAACCTACAGACTGGGAGAAAGTTTTTGCAAACTATGCATCTGACAAAGGTCTGATATTCAGCATCTATAGAGAACTTAAACAAATTTACAAGAATAAAACAAACAACCTTATTACAAAGTGGGCAAAGGACATGAACAAACACTTTCCAAAAGAAGACATACATGCGACCAACAATCACTAATTATTAGAGAAGTGAAAAAAGGCTCAACATCACTAATTATTAGAGAAATGCAAATCAACCACAATAAGATACCATCTCACAACAGTCAGAATTATTATTATCAAAAAGTCAAAAAATAAAAGATGCTATTGAGGTTCTGTAAAAAAGAAACGCTTATACCATTGGTGGGAGTGTAAATTAGCTCAATCTTTGTGGAATACAATGCGACAGTTCTTCAAAGACCTAAAGACAGAAATACCATTTGACCCAGTAATCCCATGTCTGAGTATATACCCAAAGGAATATAAATCATTCTATCATAAAGACACATGCACACATATGTTCATTACAACTCTGTTCACAGTAGCAAAGACATGAAAGCAACCTACATGCCCATCAGTGATGGACTGGAAAAAGATAATGTGGTACGTGTACACCATAAAATACTGTGCATTCATAAAAATGAGATCATGTGCTTTGCAGGAACATGGATAGAGCTGGAGCTGGAGGCTATTCTCAACAAAGTAACACAGGAACAGAAAACCAATTAGTGCATGTTCTCACTTATAAGTGGGAGTTAAATGATGCGAACACATGAACACATAGAGGAGAATCACACACACTGTGGCCTATTGGAGAGGGGAGAGTGAGAGAAGGGAGAGGAGCAGGAAAAATGTCTATTGGTACTAGGTTCAATAGTTGAACCTATTGAACGGATGATGAAATAATCTGTACAACAAGCCCCATGACACAAGTTTACCTATATAACAAACCTGTACATGTACATGTACATGTACCCCTGAACTCAAAATAAAGTTACAAAAAAGACAAGCCACATATTGAAAAAAATATACTTTGTACTTATACAGTTAACAGATAATTGATATCTAAGATTTATAGAGGAGTTATGTAAATAATAAAAAAAACAAGTCACCCAAAAGCTAAATGGACAAAAGCTAAAGGCTAATAATTTATACAATAAAACATATACATGAATTTTAAATATGTAACAAGATGCCTGAGTTTATTAGCAATTAAAGACAAGTAAATTAAAATAATGAAGACTATCCAGACTGGCAAAATTTCTCAAAGTTTAATAATTTGAAGTTTCCATGAGAGTGGGGAGATAGAGTGCTTGATTTTATAAATTATAGGTACAGAGGTGAGATTACTTCAGCCACTTTGGATTTTCAATATAAATAAGATTTGACTCAGAAATTCTATTTTTCAGAGTTCATTCTGAAAATACATATGCAAATGAACATGAATATATGTGAACAATACAGCACTATTTGTAACAGTGAAATTGAAAATAATCTAAGGGAGAGTAAACTGAGCATACCGAAGTAAATTACAGTGCAGCTATTGTTAGGATTAATACGGGATCATTAAAAAGAATATGTTAAATCTGCATGTATTGACACAGAAAGTTAGGCAAGCTTCATGCTACAGAAAAACGTCAGTGGCAGTGCAAGACAAATACTAAGACTCCATATGTGCCTAGAACAAAAAAGTTTATTAAGGTAAAGTACTAATTAGTGGCAATTACCACTAAAATTAGTGTTTGAGGTGGGGGAATGGACATGAGAAAATGGAAAAGAGAAGAAAGGAAGGAAGACTATTGCTTTTCCACTACATAATCCTATATCGTTTGGAACTATTACTGTGTGTATTAATTCTGTGATTAAAATTTTTAAAAGTTCAATAATTATAAATCAATAATACATAATGATAAGTATGGACTGAATACTGGGAAAGTACATAGAAGATCTTAAACTAGCAGATAATAATTTTCCACAGAAGTTTATTCATTTAAAGCTAAAGAACAGAGGGGTGATGTTCTCTGGAAGACCTAGGCTCTGCAGTCTTTAAGTCACTGCTCGTTCTTGTGGTTATTAATTACTCATAGATGAGATTCCATAGGTTTTCCACACCTGGGCCCTGGTATTTTATCAGAAATGTATGCATGAAAATTCAGAATGTGGCCAGGCGTGGTGGCTCACGCCTGTAATCCCAGCACTTTGGGAGGCTGAGGCAGGCAGATCACGAGGTCAGGTGTTCGAGACCATCCTGGCTAATACAGTGAAACCCCATATTGACTAAACATATAAAAATTAGCCGGGAGTGGTGGCATCCACCTGTAGTTCCAGCTACTTGGGTATTAATCTCACCTCTAAGGCAGAAGAAGAATTGCTTGAACCGGGCAGGTGGAGGTTGAAGTGAGCTAAGATCTTGCCACTGCACTCTAGCCTAGGCGACAGAGCGAGACTCGGTCTCAAAAAAAAAAAAAAAAAAAAAAAAAGAAAGAAAAGAAAAGAAAAGAAAAGAAAATTCACTATGTGTGTGTGACTGAGGGTGTTGCTTATTTATCACTTATTATTTTAAGGCATTGATTAGCGAGAACCTTGAAGTATTACCTCTTTGACCTGTGTCTCTCAACCTTACTGTTGCTTGAGGCCTAGTGATATTTATTTGCAACATGAATTGCAGATATTGAAAAACAAAAAAACTGATTTCTCCCCTAGATATAGAACAATTGCAAAAAAACAGCTTTTGATCATTTTGGGGAAAACTGAAATCTTTATGTCTCCATTAAATGTATATGTATTCTTTTTCTCTAAGGCTTTTTACTCTGTGCTTGTAAGACTGACTACCAACATCTCTCTCTAGGTGTATTTATTGAATTTAGGAGTTTCATTTTGTTGCCAAAAACGTTGTAATTGTGAAGAATGGTAAGAAATAATAAAATATAGATAGAATCAGCTTTATCCTGACATCCCTGGATATGTCTCCCACCAGCCTTAAATTTGGATCCTGGTTCCATTGTAGTCTTCTCCGTGTTGCAGGCACAAGGAAAAGCAGATCTTACTAGCCAAGAAAACTACTACCCAAATCATCAGGCAGGTATGTGGCAGGTGGCCATCCAGGAGTTCAAACTCAATAAATTTAAAACTCCATGAAATAGGGAGCAGGTAGCTTCAGAACACTATTGTTTTTTGATAGCATCTGCTCATTTTCCAGTCACCAAAGAAAGCTCTACAACTCTTGTGATATCTCAACATACAAGATTTTTTCGCTTACTTGAAATGAATCTATTTTAGAAGTGCTGTTTGTGTCATAAATTCAGTTTCTAACCAAAACTACCTTTTGTGTGACTGAAAAGGAGTTGGTTACAGTAACATCTTTTATAGCTAAATATTTCTTAAAGTCCTATCATATCAAATGCATGTTATATCATGGAAGGTTAATAATTAATCTTGCATATTTTAGACTTGCAAACCCTAACAAACATCAGAGGCTGTGTGGCTTGCCTGGAACCACAGCAAATTGGCTGAATAACCAGGACTAAGATACAGAATGTTCTGTTTCACAGTTCAGGGCTTTGGAACCACACTGATTTATCATAATGACACCTCAAGACCAGAAACCATTGGCAAACAGGAAGAAAAGAAGGATTTATACAAAACAGAGCAATTAACTAAGGGGAAAAGAAAGAAGGAGAAATGGGGCATAAAGATTAAAAAGGAAAATGAGAGAGAAAACTAAAGATTAGAGGAAAAAATAAAACTAAAATTAAATCTATTATTAAGTGGTTTTATCTCAGTGGACAGAATATAAACACCCAAGCACTGTTATTTAATCCATAATTCACTCCAGAAAACTGTATTGAGGACCCCAGTAAAGAAGACAGACTGCAATAATTTTTCATATCAATGTCAGTAAGCATTTCCAAGTAATTCAACTTAATGTTATAATATGAAAAAGCAAAAAGGAAAAAAAAAAAAGAGGAGGAAGGGAAGAAAGATCTCTGTTTCTTATTGCTCTTATTTGACATTTGTTCATATAATATTTAATTAAATTATGTAAAGCACAATAATTCTAGAAACAAGTACATTTGGTGAGAATAGAATTTTGTAGCTATATTAGGCAGGTATTTACTAGCAGGGAGTATTCAGAATGCCATTAGCATCAGTCGGCGAGGTTTATGGAGTGTAGATTAACTCAGTGCATTATTAAGTGGAAGTCAGTTCAGAGAGCTTCTACTGTAAATGACCAATAACAATAGCTTGCCCTTTTAGCACCAGCTTTCTGAAATTGTTCTGGAAATGAACTCAGTTGGTAGGCATTTCCTAAGCAATTTAAAAGAATAGAGTTGGAAGCCTGAAATGTATGCTGACTCTGAATAAACTCTCTCTAAAACTAGAAAGGAGAATTTTTCCTGTAGATAAGATTCTTCAGTGAGGGATATCCCATCTTCTATAAACCAGGCAAAGTAATTCAGGAGCACCACCAGCACACAACTAGGATTGTAGAATCTAGCCATGACATTCTTTCATACGATATCTGTTTCATACGACACAAGATATGTTGTCTGAAACAATTCTTTTGAATAACTGGGTGTGCTTGGCAACAGAAAACATAAATTTTATAGAAATTCACTGAAAGTTTCAGAATAAATCAGGTATAAGAATATTTTTTTAAGAATCTGATTTTAGCTAAATATGTATATGTTTCTGCACACTCATGTATGTGTACATGTGCACGCATGCACGCACATGTGTGGATTTACTTTTTATTAACTGACACTGTTTAACAATATAAAGAAGCTAATCAATGTTGATGAAAAAACAAATTCAGTAAAAAATATTTAAAGATATTTATTATCAGCCCATATGAGTGATCATGGCCTGCAGTACAGTCTCAAGAGGTCCTGAGAAAGTGTGCCCAAGTTGGTTGGGTCACAGTTTGGTTTTATACATTTTAGGGAGACAGGAGTTACAGGCAAAGACATAAATCAATACATGTAAGATATACATTGGTTGGGCCCCCAAAGGCAGGAAATTTCAAAGAAAGGGAGGGGGAGACTCTTATAAGTCATGCCTGGGTTCAAAGATTTTCTGGCTGGCAATTGTTTGAAAAAGTTCGGCTTTCTCTAAAGACTTGAACTAAAGTTTTGAGTTGAGGTAAGGGGAAACATGGACGTAAAGGTTCCTGTTACATAGATAAAGCCTCTAGGTAGCAGCCTTAGAGGGAATATGGTTAATGTCTCTCTCTTTTCAGATTCGAAAGCTATTAGACCCTCATTTAACCTCTCTCAGATATGGGAAAGACGTAGGATGGGAAGGTTCTCTGCAGATGTGTATTTCTCCCACAAAAGACAGTTTTGCAGGAGCGTTTCAAAATATGTCAAGGAAATATATTTTGATGTGAAATATTTTGATTTATCTCAGGGTCTGTGTATTAGTCATTCTCATGTTGCTAATAAAGACATACCCAAGACTTGATAATTTATAAAGAGAAAGAGACTACACATGGCTGGGGAGGCCTCACTATTATGGCAAAAGGCGAAGGAGGAAAGAAGGCATCTCCTACATGGCTGCAGGCGACAGAATATGTGTAGGGGAACTCCCCTTTATAAACCATCAGATATCATAAACCTTATTTACAATCATGAGAACAGCATGGGAATGACCTGTCCCCGTGATTCAGTTACCTCCCACTGGGTTTGTCTCAGGACACATGGGGATTATGGGAGCTACCTGCAAAATGAAATTTGGGTGGGGACACAGCCAAACTACATTAGTCTGCTAACTGTCATGTGATGCTATACCAGAGTCACATTGGAATTAATAATCTAATTATTATAAAGACTCTTTTTTTTTGTCAGTCTTGTGCTCTGTCTTTTAATGTTAATGCTGGTTAGTTATACCTAAACTCCAAAAAGACTGGGATATAAGTGTCTTCAACCTCCTTTCCTGTCATGGCCTAAAATTTAGTTCTTCAACTTTCACTGGGGTCCTCTTTGCCAAAGGGGAGTCCATTCAGTCAGCTGAGAGGCTTCGCATTTTATTTTTGTTTACAGCAGTAATTGGGGAAGATATTCATTTTTAAAAACTATTCATTAAATATTTATTAAAATGAAAAGCTCCCTCGTGTGTGTGTGTGCCATTTGATTGAAATGCAGCTTTCTAGGACCATATCAGTTAAAATAATCTGGGACCAATGCCCACCATTTGTCTTTTCTATCTGTTCACAGGGCATATAATTGAGAAACAATAAAGCTTATTAGAAAACATTTCCATACAAGTACTTACCTTATACCATTCTTACTTTGTTTTTGTCTTCTTTTTTTTCCTTCTCTGAACCAGTTCTACTCTGCTTTTCAATGGTATCATTATGTATCTAAATCACTGAGTTCCACTGTGTTGGGTACTTGAGTAATATGGAGATGCCTTTTAATTTTTAAAGCTTTTTTGAGAGCTATCTCATTTTCTAGATGAGAATAAAGCAGAAAGCAACTTGACTGATGTCACATACAACAATAACTAGAACTACCTGGTGCTAACCCCAAAACCCATCGTTTCTCAGATTGATCCTTGGCTTTCCCAGCAATTTGGGGATTTCACTAAGTGTTTATTCTCTCTAATTTAGATGCGTGTGGGTAACTTGTCTCAATGGCAGTCTTGTGAAAGAGAAAACCCTGACTCTGTTTCTATCTTTCTTTGTCCAAAATGCTCCACCCCTGCAGAACTGAAGTAGTAAAATACCAAACACATTTGCAATTAGAATTTTAAAACATGCTGTGTGAATCTTCAGATTTCCTTTTCTTTGCTGTGTAATACACAAAGCTAAGTTCCCTGCTATTAATATTCCTGCTGTGTGTGGGGATGTGTCAGGAAAAGGCCACATTGTGATATTTTTATACAAATTATTCCAAGTCATGCTGTCCTGTCAATCTCAAAATGAGAGCCCTAGCGGCAACTTAGGTAAAATAATTCATCAAAGGTAAAGGGATTAATGGTATGTCTTGCATGTATAATTATTTCCTCATGTACCATTCAAAAACTATTTATGACTGTCTACTAATTTAGGCATGGCATCATATGCACAGGCTTAGTGTAGTTACATTGCCTATATTAAGATTCTTTCTGGCCCAGGGAACTGTGCTGGCTAAAAGTGGAGTTCAGGAAATGCCACCCCCAAATACACCACTTTGGAGTATATACCGATTCTTTGAACCAAGGGCACTTGGGGAAGACTAGATATAAGCAGAATCTTTCCCTGAGCTCCCCTTAGCTGCCTAACAACAGATCCTGCCAAATTAACCCAATTGTCATGAATCCCTTCCCCAGGGATTCTGTTAACCAAGGAAAATTAACTGGGATCCCGGGAGATGAAGATGAAGTTTGATACCATGCGCAGATAGACAATCACCTGTTCTTCTGAGTGCTGCTCCGAGACAACTTTTATTACCTGAGAGATGCTTTATCTGTATAACAAGACAACATTTATTCACCATACATCTCCTCCATCACCCTCCCATAACTTGTGTTACCACCATCTCCCAGAAGGGCCTCAAGATGTTGGATAAGCTGCAATCATTTGATTCTTCTTCAAGACTCATATATTGTGGGACTCCCATGCATACCTATGCAAATAAATGTGTTTCTTTTTTTCTCCCGTTAATATGTCTTATGCCAATTTAATTTATAGCCCAGCCAAGGAACCTAAAAGAGTGAAGGGAAGCCATTTGTTGCTCTCCTATAAAAGTAATTTACAAGACACGTTTCAAGAAGATAAAAGTATCTCTTTCCATTAGTTCTGGTAGGAGGGCAGTCTTACATTACTTTTTGGTCTTCATATTAGTGATTAATAACATAGTTTGTGAGTGATTGGCTATTATCCTGTATGTAAGCAGATAATTTCTGAAGTTGGGTTTTTCTGCTGTTGATAAGTGGATGTATTTTACATCAACAAAGGAATTTAGATATTTCCATTCATTCTCTGTCCATGCATTATTTTTTTTAACATATTTACTAAATATTCTCTATGTGCCAGGCATTATGCTAGCTACGGAATATACAGTAGTAATTAGAAGTCATCTTCTTTATTCTCATGAAGTTTAAAATTTAATAGAGGGTTTCAGCTTTATAGGAGTGAAGGTTGTCACTTATGTGCTACAAACAAAAAGCTGGACAAACTGACTCACCAACATCTTTTGGACGCATCAAAAGACTGATGTTGCAGGGTGAGCTTCCAATTGAAAATCGAAAGAGACAGGTGAAACCATAGAGTCACAGCTGAGCTCTTCTTCCAAAGAACAGAAGCTGATAAACAGCCATAAACTGATAGGAACACTTTAATGGCAATTTTGATCATTTGCTGGAGGCTGAGAGTGACTGTTACGAGAATGAGTAATTCCTGGGGACTGCAGCCTTAGAGAGATCCCACACTTTCCTGGGCTTTACCTATCAACACCCCATCAAGTTCTCTCAGTGAAAATCAGATGGCCTCCAAGATAGGGAGTAGGTAGAGCAAGAAATACACAAGATGATCCTAGAGCATCTAGTAGTACCAGCAAGTAAAGAAGTACTAAAATGTCAAACACACACAAATGAGACCATAACTAGGTTATGTCAAATTAATAAAAAAAACCAAAAAACAAAAAACAAAGAATGCCCAATGGCTAAAATTGAAGTAATCTGAGCAACAAGTAATATGGTATAGGATTATAGTCCAAATATGAAATAAACATTCACAAGTCCATACTAATATAAGTAAATAATTGACTATATTCAGAAATAGGAGAGGAAGGACAAATCTCTCATCCAGAGGAAGCCCAAGTAACTGATGTAGACACTCCACTTTCAAAGGGGTGGAGCATATCTCATATCTCCCTGCTCTTTAAGTGTAGACAGTGCATTGTGACTTCCTTCCAAATAGTGCAGTATGGAAACAAGAAAACTGGTAACTTTACAATAGAGAAATCTGACAAACAACCTCATCCAGGTGATAAAGTTTGCTATAAATAGTGATAAGTAATGTTCATAGTATGCACCTTGAAGTGTGATGAAAATGATGCTTTACCTCTGAGTCTTCCCTAAAATCACGTAACTCCAGTCTAATCACAGGAAAAACATCAGACAAATCCCAGTTGAAAGACATTCTACAACATATCTAACCATTACTCCTCAAAACTTCAAGGTTGTCAAAAACAAGGAAAATCAGAAATGCTCACAGCCAAGAGACTAAAGATACTTAAGACTTAATGTAATATGGTATCCTGGGTGTAATCCTGGAACAGAAAAAAGGACATTGGGTTTAAAAACAAATTAAGTATATATAAATAAAGTATTATTTTAGTTAATAATAATGAACCAATACTGGTTTATGAATGGAAATAAATGTACAATACTAACATATAAGATACCAACAATAAGAAAAGCTTGGAACAAAGTATATAGAAACTCTGTACTATCTTTTCAACTTTTTTGTAAACCTGCAACTATTCTAAATTTTATTTTTTAAAAGTGAAAGGGAAATAAAAATATTCTCAGACAAAACTTGAACAAATTTATCACTAGAATACCTACACTGCAGAAAATATTAATGTAAATTCCTTAGGTAGATGGAAAGTATGTAGGTCAGCAACCTGGATTTATGTAAAGAAAGAAAAATATCAAGAAAAAATAGACGGACAAAATACTTTTCCTCTTTTTTTTTAAATGGATTTAAAATATAGTAAAGAAACACTGCAAAACCCAAAGTATAAAGCCCAGAGATAAATATTTAGTTATGAATGTCCATGACTTTCATTATGAAATGAAAATGACAATGGGAAGCTGTGATTCCCAAGGCTTTGTGACTTGTGGGGGGGGAAAAAAAAAAAGAGACAAAAAGCAAGGTAAAATGTTTTTGCCCTATAGCATTGACCTCACCATGACTCCAGATTCTTCACATTTCTCCTAATGCTCTTGAATTTTTCTTCCAAAGGATATAGAAAAACAAGTCTCTAGTATTATAAATAATGATGTTATTGATGAAATAGTTACACAAAAGTATACTAACAAAGGCTTAGATTTGCAAATAGCACAATGTTTCTTAAATAGAAGAGTGAGAAATCATATTGGCAAAATTGTAACCTTCAATTATTACCCACCCAAGACTAGACAGTTGAAATAATCAAACAAAATGGAAGAACTACCCCTGGTAAGATACAGGACTAACTAAAAGTAAACAGACAGATTAAGACATGATGATAAAATATAGAAATAAAAAGACTGACTAGGAAAAATTGGACTTGAGAAAAATAATGACAACAAAATATGGTAAATAATGTCAGAGCTATAAAAGATATAATTTTACAAGAGGAAAAATTTTCACAGCGGGGAAAACCTGATTGATGAACTAACGACTTATATAAAGTGTGTGCTATAACAAACCCAGTAGCTGATTTCTGCAAAACATTAGTAAAATAGAAAGACCATTAGCTAGACCAATAAAGAAAAAAGTTCCCAATAAACACAATTAGAAATGATGAAGGGAATGTTACCACTGACCCCATAGAAATAAAAACAACCATCAGAAACTACTACAGAAACCTTTATGCACACAAACTAGAAAACCTAGAAGAGATTAAAAAAAAAAAATTCTGAACACATATACCCTTCCAAGGCTGAGCCAGGAAGAAACTGATTCCCTAAACAGACCAACAATGAGCTCTGAAATTGAATCAGCAATAAATAGCCTACCAACCAACCAAATAAATAAATAAGCCCAGGGCCTGATGGATTCACCGCCAAATTCTACTAGATGTAGAAAAAAGAGCTGGTACCATTCCTGTTGACACTATTCCAAAAAATGAGGTGGAGGGACTTTTCTTCAATTCATTCTATAAGGTCAGTATCATCTTGATACCAAAAACTGGTAGAGACACAACAACAAAATATTCAGGCCCATACCTTTAATGAACATTGATGCAAACATCCACAACAGAGTACTTACAAACCACATTCAACAGAATATTTAAAAGCTTATTCACTATGATCAAGTAGGCTTCATACCCAGGATGCCAGGTTGATTCAACATATGCAAATAAATAAGTGTGATTCATCACATACAAAGAACTATAGACAAAAACTTCATGATTAAATATACTTAGAAAAAGCTTTTGATAAAATTCAACAACGGTTCATGTTGAAAACTCTCAATATACTAGGTTTTGAAGGAACATACCTCAAAATAATAAGAGTCATCTATGAGAAACTGACAGCTAGCATTATACTGAAAGGGCAGAAGCTGGAAGCATTTCCCCTGAAAACCAGCACAAGACCAAGTTGCCCTTTCTCACCACTTCTATTCAACTATTGGAAGTTCTAGCCATGGCAGTCAGGCAAGAGAAAGAAATAAAGGGAATCCAAATATGAAGAGAGAAAGTCAAACTATCCTTTTTTGCAGACAGCATGATTCTATATCTAGAAGACCCAAGAGTCTCAGCCCAAAGGCTCCTTCAGCTGAGAAACAACTTCAGCAAAATTTCAGGATAGAGAATCAACATAAAAAAATCACTTCCTTTCCTATACACCAACAACAGCTGTGCCAATAGCCAAATCAGAAGGCAATCTCATTCACAATTGCCACCGAAAGAATAAAATATCTAGGAATGCAGCTTATCAGTGAGGTGCAAGATCTCTACAAGGAGAACTACAAACCACTGCTCAAAGAAATTAGGGAAGACACAGACAAATGGAAAAACATCTGATGCTCAAGGATAGAAAGAATCAATATCATTGTAATGGCTATACTGCCCAAAGCAATTTATAGATCCAATGCTACTCCTTTCAGACTGCCTATCATTGAGATTATTCACAGAACTAGAAAAAAAGCTATTTTACAATTCACATGGAACCAAAAAGAACCCGAATAGCCAAGGCAATTCTAAGCAAACGAACAAAGCTGAATGCATCATGCTACCTGACTTCAAACTATATAGTACAAGGCCACAGTAACGAAATCAGGATGGTACTGGTACAAAAATGGGCACATAGACCAACAAAACAGAATAGAGAGCCCAGGAATAAGGCCGCACACCTACAACCATCTGATCTTCAACAAAGCTGAGAACAGTCAGTGGGAAAAACTCCCTATTCAATAAATGGTGCTGGGATAACTGGCTAGACATAGGCAGAAGATTGAAGCTGAACCCCTTTCTTACACCGTATACAAAAATCAACACAAGACATAATTAAAGACTTAAATGTAAAACTCAAACTATAAACAATCTGGAAGACAATCTAGGCAATCCCATCCTGGACAGAGGCACAGGCAAATATTTCATGCTGATGATGCTGGAGGCAATTGTAACAAAAGCAAAAATTGACAAATGAGATCTGATTAAATGTAAGAGCTTCTGCACAGTCAAAGAAACTATTGACAGAGTAAACAGACAACCTACAGCATAGGAGAAAACATTTGCATACTATGCATCTGACAAAGTTCTAATATCCAGCATCTGTAAGTAACTTATACAGATTTACAAGAGAAAACCAAACAATACCATTAAAAAGTGGCAGATGATATGAACAGACACTTTTTAAAAGAAAACATATGAGGCCAACGAGCATATAGGAAAAAAGTCACTATCTCTGATTATTAGAGAAATACAAATCAAAACCACAATGAGATACCATCTCAGCACCAGTCAGAATGGCTACTATAAAAAGTCAAAAAATAGGCCAGGCGCAGTGGCTCACGCCTGTAATCCCAGCACTTTGGGAGGCTGAGGCACGAGGACAGGAGATCAAGATCATCCTGGCTAACACGGTGAAACCCCGTCTCTACTAAAAATACAAAAAACTAGCCAGGTGAGGTGGCGGGCGCCTGTAGTCCCAGCTACTTGGGAGGCTGAGGCAGGAGAATGGCGTGAACCCGGGAGGCGGAGCTTGCAGTGAGCCGAGATCGCGCCACTGCACTCCAGCCTGGGGGACAGAGCAAGACTCCATCTCAAAAAAAAGAAAAAAACAAAAAGTCAAAAACATAACAGATGCTGGCAAAGTTGCAGGGTAAAGGGAACACTTAACACACTATTGGTGGGAGTGTAAATTAGTTCAACCATTGTGAAAAGCAGTATGGCGATTCCTTAGAGAGCTACAAGCTAAACTACCATTTGCCTTAGCAATTCCATTACTGCGTATACACCCAGAGGAATATAAATCATTCTGCCATAAAGAAATATGCATACAAATGTTCATTGCAGCACTATTCATAATAGCAAAGACATAGAATCAACGTAAATCCCTATCATTGGCAGATTTGATAAAGAAAATGTGATACATATAAACTATGAAATACTGTGAATCCGTAAAAAAACAAAGAGATGATGTCTTTTGTGGGAACACAGATGGAGCTGGAGGCTATTATTCTCCAGCTAGCTACTAACACAGGAACCAATTATCACATGTTCTCACTTATGGGAGCTAAATGATAAGAACTTAAGAATACAAAGAAAGAAACAACAGACACTGGGGTCTACTTGAGGGTAGACGGTGGGAGGAGGGAGAGAAGCAGAAAAGATAACTATTGGGTACTTGGCCTAATATCTGGATGATGAAATAATCTGTACAACAAACCCTCATGACAGGAGTTTACCTATGTAACAAACCTTCACATGTACCCCTGAACCTAAAAGTTAAAAAAAAAAAAGGTTAAAATGAATGAATAAATAAAATGTGTGCTATAAAGTACTGAACATGACAAAAATAGTTTGACAAAATATTATAAAATACTAAAAATAAAAATTGCTTAACTGAACTATGTAAAAATTGATAGTTCTTGATTTTAATGAAATTTATTCTAGTTGATATTCTCATTCTCATGAAAATGTATCAATTTGGATAGAATTTTGACAAAAATGTATTAAAAATTTTTGTACAGCCTAAAAAATATGGATGTAAAGCTATACTTAAGTCCTGAAACTATCCATTAAAACAAACAAAATGCAAGATTTACAAAGTATTGATTATAGTTAACACTGCTAGATGTTAGACATTTGTTATTTAAGATAGGCACGATTCCTGTCCTCATGGAACTCAAATACATTGTGAAAAGTTGGCTTTTAAAAAATAAAATAATAATCAATGTAATAGATACTACAATTTCAATGTTGGTAAAAGCCTTATAGCAAAATAATAATATGTAAGAAAGCTGACTGGATGCAAATTAAGTAAGAAAGCATTACGGATTTTTATGGAAAGCTTCTCTGAGAAAGTAGCTTTGAAGTGTGTATCTGAGGGAGAAGCAGCTAGTTTCAAAAGAAGAGCAATTTCAAAGTCTGGGAGAAGGAAAGACCTTAGCATATGTGAGTCAAAAGAGGGTCACATGGTGTCAGAGCAGGAATGAGAAACCAATGAAATATAGTTGAAGAACAATGCGGAGCTTTGGACTTAACTCGTGGGGCTGATGTAAAGACTGTTGGCAGGATTACAACTTATGTTTGGGTATAAAAATTGAATGAGCTCAGATTGAGCAGAAGTTTACTGGAGGCAGGAGAGAGAAGACACTAGAAATCAAAGAGATTTAGATCAAGAATTGAGTTTCAGACATGTTAAAGGTGGCATGCCTGCATGATACTTAAATGGGGGACTCCAATTGGGTATGAGTCTGGAGTTTGAAAAATATATCTGCAATTACATGTATCTTAAGTGCCAGACGCCTGTGGGTGTTATTAAAAGCACGGGAATGCTTGAAGATGTAAGAAACGATATGAAGATAATTGAGAGGGAATCACCAATAAAGAGGCGCTGGCTAAATCTGTATTAAGGAAGCCAATAGAGGAGATTTTCAAGACGCAGAACATCATCAACTATGAAAAACACTTCTGAGATTTGGTGACGTTTGCACAGGAACAATAACGAGGGAAGACAGAAGCAAATACTAGACTCATTAACATAGCTATTTTCATTATTTGCCTTTTAAAATATATTTACTGTGGCAAAATATACATGACATAAAAATTACCATTTTAACTCTTTTAAGTGTACAATTAAATGGCATTGGTCATTTACATCGTGCAACCACCATTACCGTGCATCTCCAGAAGTTCTTATCCCAAATTGAAACTATACAAATTTAACTTCCAATTCTCCTTTCCCCAGCCTTGGCAATCACTGTTATCTGCAAAGAGAAAAAATTTTACTTCTTATCTTCGAAGTTGATGCCTTTTATTTTTTATTATTGTATAATTGCTCTAGTTAGAGCTTCCAATATTATGTTTAATTAGAAGTGACACAAGCAGGCATTCTTGTCTTGTTATTAATCTAAGGGCAAACACTTTCGGATTTTTTCACTATTGACTATGATACTAGCTACAGGATTTTCTAGCCTTTTCATGTTGAAGAAGTTTATTTTTATTCCTAGTCTTTGGAGTGTTTTATTATTAAAGGCTATGGAAAATTTTTTTTCTGAATATATTGGATGATTCTTCTGTTTTTGGTTTATTTTGCGGTGTATTGTTTTGCTTTTGCTTTGATTCTGTTACTAGGAAGAAAATCAAGTATTTTTCCGTATTGAACCACTTTTGAATTGCAGGGATAAATCTCACTTGGCCATGATATATAATCATTTTCCTATGCTACTGAATGTAGTTTGTTAGCATTTTGTTGAAGATTTTTAAATAAACAGTTCACAAAAGGCATTGGTCTGTAGTTTTCTCATATTTTTGTCTGGCTTTATCATCAAGATAATGCTCGCCTCATAAAATGAGTTAGAAAGGTTTCCTCCTCTTCAATTTTCTAGAATAATTTGAGAAAGATTGGTGCTAATCCTTTCAATATTTGGTACAGTTGTGAAGCCATTTGGTCAAAGGACTTTCTTTGTTGTTAGATTTTTATTATTGATTCTACTTCCTAACTAACTATAGTTCTATTCTTATTGTCAGTTTATAATTTGGTCTTGCTAAGTTTGTGCTTCTAGGAAGTTGTCCACTTCATCTAGGTCATCTAATTTGTTGGTGTACAATTATTCATATAACTCTCCTATACTTTTTTAAATTGGTAGCAATGCTCCCACTTGCAGTTCTGATTTAAGTAATTTGAGCCTTCTCCCCTTTTCTGTTAGTCAAGCTCACTAATGTTTGCAAATTTTGTTAAGCTTTTTAAATAAAATGTTATGGTTTCCTTGATTTTCTATATTGTTTTTCTGTTTTCTGCTTTATGTACCTCTCTTGTACCCTTTATTGTTTCATCCCTTCTGCTATTCTGGGCTTACTTTAATGCCATTTTTCTGCTTTTTTAAGGTGTAAAATTGGGGGTTTTAATTGAAATATTTCTTCTTTTCAATGTAATTGATTGTGACTATATATTTTATTTTTAACACTGCTTTCACCAAATCCCATATGTTTTGGTATATTGTACTTTTATTTTAATTTGTCTGAAGGAATTTTCCAATTTCTCTTGGAATTGCTTCTTTGACCTATTGGTGGTTTAATGATGTGTTGTCTAATTTCCAGATACTTTTAAATTTTCAAGTATTACTGTAATTATTGATTTCTAGCTTTATACATTGTGGTATAAAATGATACTTTCTACAATATCAATCTTTTAAATTTTACAAAAACTTTTTTGGCATAACATATGGACAATGATCCATGCTCAAATGAGAAAAATGATTCTTTTTTGTTGTTGTTTGCTGTTTTGTTCTGCGTGTGCCTAATCCAGCTGGTTTACAGTGTGGTTCAAGTTTTCTACTTCCTCATTGATCTTCTGTTTGGTTGTGCTATCCATTATTGAAAATGACATATTAAAGTCTGCAGCTGTTATTGTTAAACTGTTATTGATTATTATCAATTTCTGCCTTTAATTTTGTCAATCTTTGTTTCATTTGTTTTCACATTTTTATGTTGACTTTATGTGTTTATAATTCATGTATCTTGTTGGTTAATAGCTCTTTTATCAGTATGTAGTGTTCTTCTTGTCTCTTGTAATAGTTTTGGACTATTTTGCCTGATGTTAGTATACACATAAAAGTGTATACGTGTGCTCTTTTTTTCTTAATATTTGCACAAAATGTCTCTTTTGTTTCCATTTAAACCTGTTTGTGTCTCATATCTAAAAAGAGTCTCTTGGCTGGGTGCAGTGGCTCATGCCTGTAATCCCAGCATTTTGGGAGGCTGAGTCAGGAGGATCACTTGACCACAGGAGTTTAAGTAGAGCCTGGGCAACACAGGGAGACCTTGTCTCTAAAAAAATAATAAAATAAGATGAAATAGAGTTTCTTATAGACTGCATAAACTTAGATCACATTTTTTTCCTTTTAAATATTCTGCTAATCTTGACTGGGGAGTTTAATTAATATACATTTAGAGTAAAAAAATAAGTTATTTTTGCAATTTTGTTATTTTTATGTTTGCCTCACAGCATTTTTATTTCTCATTTCTTCTATTATTGTTTTCTCATATATACAGTTGATTTTTAGTAGCATATTTTGGTTCCTTTCTCATTTCCTTTTATGTTACTATATAATTATTTGTGCTCCCTATAAAGATTGCATATATTATCTTCTACTTACAATAATCTAATATTAATTGGTAATACCTAACTTGAACTGCACAGACAAACTCCTATACAGTTCTAACTTCCACAGTATCGATGATGCAAATTACATCCTTATACGCTATGTACCCACAGCATATACTTATAATCTTATATGGTTGGTCATTTAAATTATGTAGATAATAAAAAGCAAAGATACTAGCAAAAAATGGTAAGAATAGTGGCTTTAATACTGTTTTTTTTTTTTTTTTTGAGACGGAGTCTGGCTCTGTTGCCCAGGCTGGAGTGCAGTGGCCGGATCTCAGCTCACTGCAAGCCCCGCCTCCCGGGTTCACGCCATTCTCCTGCCTCAGCCTCCCGAGTAGCTGGGAGTACAGGCGCCCGCCACCTCGCCCGGCTAATTTTTTTTTTTTTGTATTTTTAGTAGAGACGGGGTTTCACCATGTTAGCCAGGATGGTCTCGATCTCCTGAACTCGTGATTCGCCCGTCTCGGCCTCCCAAAGTGCTGGGATTACAGGCTTGAGCCACCGCGCCCGGCCATATACTGTTTAATATAAACTGTAGGAAACTGCAGTTTACCCAAATCAGAGATTCCTCTACCTTCATATGGGTTTGTATTACTGTCTAGTATCCTTTCATTTTGACCAAAAGAACTTCCTTTACATTACTTGCAGGCAGCTCTAGAGCAATAAACTCCATCAACTTTATTATCTGGCAAGGTTTTAATTTCCCTCACTTTTGCAGGACAGTTTTCCTGGATATAGAGTTCTTGGTGACTTTCTTTTTTATTCCAGCAGTTTAAATATACCAGTGTCTTGTGGCCTTCAACATTTTTTTGCTCAAAAATATGCTTAGAAATTTCTTGAAGATTTCTTTTTTTTTGAGAAGTCACTTCTCTCTTGCTGCATTCAAAATTATTTTCTGTTGTTTGTCTTTCAACAGTTTGATTATAGTATGTTTCAATGTGGATTGCTTTGGGTTAGTTCTACTTAGATTTTATAGAGTTTCTTATATTTGTAGATTCATGTCTTTCCTCAAATCTCGGATATTTTTAGCCATTATTTCTTCAAATAATCTCTCATCTGTTTTCTTTCTTCACTCTCCTTCTGGGACTTCCATAATATATATATTGATCTACTTGATGATGTCCAAGTTTATAGGCTCTGGTCACCTTTTTTTATTCTTTTGTTCTTTCAGTTCTTAGTCACAATTATTTCAAATGTCCTGCCCTCTGGTTCACTAATTCATTTTTTGTGCCTGTACAATATGCTATTGAACCCTTCTACTGAATTTTTCAATTCAGTTGTACTTTTCAGCTCCAGAATATGTGTTTGTTTCCTTTTTGGTCATTACTATTTCTTTGTTGATATTCTTATTTTTCTCAAATATTATTGTCCTAATTTCCTTTAGTTTTTTTACTCATATTTTTATTATGCTCTTAGTTATACTTATGGTAGATTCTTTATCTAGGTTGGTATTTGTATATCATCAGGGATACTTTCTACCAATTTATTTTATTCCTTTGAATGGCTCATGTTTTTCTGTTTCTTTGTATGCTGTGTGATATATTTATATATATAAATCTGTGAGTATTTTCAGACTGCCATTTTGCCAGGACAGCCCATCATTGATTAGCTGTGCATGCTCTGAGTCTGGCGATCAGGCCAAGGTGAAAGCATTAAGCAGTTTCAGAATGTTTCTGAGCATATCTCTTGACTGGATCTGCTTGTAGTTTTCTCAGTTATCCCTAATACATGGCTGCTTTTCGATTTCTTAGTCTTCCAAAGAATTTTACTTTGGCCTTTCCTCAGGATCTTAGATGGTCAGTAGAATGATGCCACCATTATCTCTTGCAACAGGTATATGTGGGTCTGTTTTTACCCTATAAAGCTTTCATAACCATTGGTTACTACTTTTCCCTGCTTCAGATTTGAGTTAGATGTGACAGACACCTGTTCTTTAGACAGCACATAGGTAGGCTGAAATGTTGCAAGTAGTGCTAATTTCCTCCCTGCAGTTCAAGAGAGAGAAGCAGGAACCAGGCATTGCTTCCTTGATACCAAGGCTACAACACCACACCACATGTGGAGGGGTGGAGCAAGAATGAGTGAAATTGCCATGCAATTTCCTATCATTTTTAAAGTGGCCTTTTCCTAATTGGTCACTTGCTTGGTTGCTGCAAACATGTGACTATTTTCCAGAGTTCTTATAAGTGGGTTCATTCAACTTTTGGTCATTTATTTTGTCTTTCTAGAAAAAATGGCTTGGAGTTTCCTAGTCAGCCATTTCATTGGCATGTATCTTTTCACAATAATTATGAGAAGGGGATTGGTCAAAAACATCTTGCTGCTGATGGCAATGTGTGTGTGTGTGTGTGTGTGTGTGTGTGTGTATGTGTGTATACATGCGTCTGTGTTCCTATTACTAGAGTGCATTGAGTTCCACCAAATTATATCTATGAATGGGAAATACCATGTTCCTTTTGTGCTTTGTTGTAATATTGTAAGATAAGTTGGTTCAAGTTGACAACCATTTTTTGACATCAGGTAAATAACTAGTCATTGTGTTTTGAGGACTAAGCATACAAAGAGCAATAGAATAATATTAGCATCTAAAGGCTGTCACAGTTTAATGCTACTGGAGCCAGATCAATAAAATTTGTTATGGGTTGAAAGTTGCCCTGTAATAAAAATATTAATGAGGTAGGGGTAGAGGATAAAAAGGAATAGGGAAGTAAGAAAATATTTCCAGATAATACAATATCTGTGCCATACATGGAGTATAAATAATTTTTTAACTGAGAATAGCCATAGGGTCTTCAGACAAATAGACAGTATTACAAAGATGCATTTGTGTGATAGTTTTGTTGAACCTGAAGGGACTCATTTATTCATTCAACAAGTGTTTCCTGAGTTGTTATTAGGTTTTAGGCACTGCCCTATGTCTGAGAATGCAGTAGTAAAAAACAGTCTCCAAGCTTATGAAATTCAAACTCCATTTGATAGGAAGTAAAAGGTAATCATGAGATTCTACTTTGGTAATCAATAAAGCCTTTGTTGAGGAACTAATGTTTGAACAATATCTTGAGAAAAATGAAGAAATAAGCTATCTGTATATGCAGGGGGAGATTGTCTCTAACTAAGGGTACCATAACTGTGACGATTTTGTAGGTAAAGTATAGTTGGCCAGTTAAAGAAACAAGAAAAATTTCAGGGTGCTTACTCAGTGAAAAATGTGAAAGGAAATGAAGTCACTGAGGTATTAAGATCATGTAACACTTTTTTGGTCATGGTACGATTTTTCATTATAAGTTTGAAAGTAGATGATTACAGTGTCATAAGACTGTAGAGTCAAATGAAGAATTGATGGTCAACAAATAAGTAAAGAGTTAGATAGAACCCACATGGAAAATAACAGTTAAAAGTCATTTTGAATGTATGTGGAAAAATCCACAAGATGTTTAATGCTTAGAAACATCATATGAAATGAGAATAGCTGGCTGGGCGCAGTGGCTCATGCCTGTAATCCCAGCACTTTGGGAGGCCGAGGCAGGTGGATGACGAGGTCAGGAGATTGAGACCATCCTAGCTAACATGGTGAAACCCTGTCTTTACTAAAAATACAAAAAATTAGCTGGGCATAGTGGCATGCACATGTGGTCCCAGCTACTTGGGAGGCTGAGGCAGGAGAATGATGTGAACCCGGGAGGTGGAGCTTGCAGTGAGCCGAGATCGCACCACTGAACTCCAGCCTCGGTGGCAGAACAAGGCTCCTACTCAAAAAAAAAAAAAAAAAAAAGAGGACAGCTAGGGGTAAGTAGATCAGCCAGCAATACATTTATGTGTGTGTGTATGTGTGTGTGTGTGTGTGTGTGTGTGTGTATGTGTGTGTGTATCTGTGTCTCCACACAAAGTCTGTGTTAGTCAGGGTTTTCTAGAGGGGCATAACTAGTAGGATATATGTATGTATGAGTGTTGAGGGAAGTTAGGGAGCCCGAACAGAGGGACTGGCGGGAGCTCTGGGAGAGGAACATAAATTGTGAACATTTCATGGACATTTATCACTTCCCTAATAATACTCATAATTTCTTATGCCTGTCTTACTTTAATCTCTTAATCCTGTTATCTTTGTAAACCGAAGATGTGTGTCACCTCAGGACCACTGTGATAATTGTATCTAACTGTACAAATTGATTATAAAACATGTGAGTTTGAACAATATGAAATCAGTGCACCTTGAAAAACAACAGAATAACAGCGATTTTTCAGGGAAACAAGGGAAGACAACCATAAGGTCTGACTGCCTGTGGGGTCAGGCAGAATACAGCCATATTTTTATTCTTGCAGATAGCCTATAAATGGACATGCAAGTAGGGAAGATGTTGCTGAATTCTTTTCCTAGCAAGGAATATTAATAATTAAGAACCTGGGAAAGGAACGCATTCCTGGGGTGAGGTCTATAAATGGTTGCTCTGGGAGTGTCTGTCTTATGCGGTTGAGATAAGGACTGAAATATGCCCTGGTCTCCTGCAGTACCCTCAGGCTTATTATGGTGGGGAAGAAACCCCACCCTGGTAAATTTGAGGTCAGACTGGTTCTCTGTTCTTAAACCCTGTTTTCTGTTGTTTAAGATGTTTATCAAGACAATACATGTACCATTGAACATAGACCCTTATCAGTAATTCTGCTTTTGCCCTTTGCCTTGTGATCTTTGTTGCACCCTTATCAGGAGTTTCTGATTTTACCCTTGTACTGTTTCCTCAGAAGCGTGTGATCTTTGTTCTCCTTTTTTCTCTTTGAAGCATGTGATCTTGTGACCTACTCCCTGTTCTTGCACCCCCTCCCCTTTTGAAATCTTTAATAAAACTTGCTGGCTTTAAGGCTCAGGTGGGCATCATGGACCTACCGATATGTGATGTCACCCCGGTGGCTCAGCTGTAAAATTCCTCTCTTTGTACTCTTTCTCTTTATTTCTCAGACCGGTCAACACTTAGGGAAAATAGAAACAACCTACGTTGAAATATTGGGGGTGGGTTCCCCTGATATATGAGGGGAGAGTTTCTTGTGGAAAATTGAATTACAATATCATAAGGTAAAGTCCTATGATAGGCTGCCTGCAAGTTGAGGGGAAAGGAAGCCAGTGGTGGATCAGTCCATGTCTCAAAACCTCAAAAGTAGAGAAACCAACAGTGCAGCCTTCAGTCTGTGGCCAAAGGCCCAAAAGCCCCTGGCAAATCACTGATGTAAGTCCTAGAGTCCAAAAGCTGAAGAACCTAGAGTCTGATGTTCAAGGACCGGAAGCATCCAGCAGGGTAGAAAGATAAAAGCTGGAAGACTTAGCAAGTCTGCTGTTTCATCTTCACGTACCTGCTTTATTCTAGTCACTCTGGCAGCTGATTAAATGATGCCCACTCAGATTGAGAGTGATTCTGCCTCTCCGAGTCCATAGACTAAAATGTTAATCTCCTTTGGCAACACCTTCACAGACACACCCAGGAACAATATGTTGCATCCTTCAATCCAATCAAGTTGACACTTGATATTAACCATCACAAAGTGGCAGCACTGACAGACGGCTTAAGAGAAGAGCTTCAGCCTCCAAAAATCTCTATTAGCACTGCAAATCCTTCTCTTATTAAGATGAAGCCTTAAGTAATAATAATGTTTTCACTGCATAATTTTAGCTTTAAAGCTAATCTCTAACTGCACCATTCAACTACATTGCCACCAATTCTCGGATGGAAATCCTTGATCTGCCATTTGTTTTATTGTGAATCCAAGAGAAAAATGCCAAGGACTTGTGAAATTGAACAGTGTGAATTTTTAATAGGCAGACTAAGTACATGGTCAGGATACCTGCCAGGCAGGGACACCAAAAGAAGTGAGAATTCTGTTATTAGAAGATCCAGAAAAATGTAGGTTTAATTTGAATTAGTCTTATTTCTATTTCTAATTTTTTTGTGTGTGTGGCAGACAGTAGGGCATCATAGTCTTTTCAGTGGTTTTGGCATCTGCAGTTCTTTCTTTGGTCTCATATGGCAACAATAATTGAGATATAGGGTGGCACAATATATTTGGGTGATGAATACAGAATGAACAAGGCCTATGTCTTGAGTAAGCTGGTCTTGAAGAATATAAAGAGAAAATGTTACATTTCTTAGATTACCAGTTAAAAAGAAGAGGAAATGCTGGCTAGAAGAGAAAGAGTCATTAACCCAAAACAACTGAACTGAGATGATGTGCCTGGGAACACTGTTAAAGGGAATATTTTAATAGTGTAAGAAAAAAAAAGTTAAGTCAGTTTCAAGACAGTTTGAAACATTTTGGTTTGAATAAAATTAAGATTTTTTAGTTAATTTTATAGCTTTTGAAATGCTATAGGCCACATGAATAGTATACAGGACAACAATTTCCCGCACAATATGATCATCATCATCCTGTTGTCTTTGGAGAATTCATTAGCACCTTCACAATTGTGGCTGGCTGCTATGCGCAATTCAAGAAATCTTAGAAAGGTGGTTTTTTTGGTTTGTTTTTCTTAAAAATAGTTGGTTTAATGTTCTCATTCTTCTGTAAGTATAATGATTCCTTTGGAAAAGACACTGTTCTCATGGCTATTACAACTAATTTAAGACAGTTTTTCTACAACTTGAAATTGTTAACTGAAACATATATTTTTAGTATTTAACGAGGCTGAAATTGCATATTTTATTAAGTAAAGTTTTGCACTAGAATGCTTCCCCTTATTTGCATACACATATAGATAGGTTAAATGGCTACAATTTATGGAAAGATACATTTTTAGTGTTATTTTAAATTGGTCATGGTTACCAATCACCAGAGCTGCATGTAAATATATTCGTTAATTTGTTTGCAGAACTAGATTTCCCATTGCTGATCAACTGTCATTGTTGCACTATAAGTATTTAGGTTTCTTTTTAACTGTCTCGTATCAATGAGACCTTATTTCCATAAAACATAGAAACAAGAAAATAAATGAAAATAGTGTTTTTCGCTTGACCTTAGAGAGGGCCACAAAAAATAAAAAGAGAGAAGAAAGAATAAACAAAATCAATAACCCTCTGGCTAGATTAACAAAGAAAAAAGAGGGAGGACCCTAATGAACAAAATAAAAAGTGAAAAAGAAGACATTACATCTGATGCTACAGAAATACAAAAGATAATCATGAACAACTACAAGCTAAAAAACGGAAAAACTAGATAAAATAGATAAATTTCTGGACATATACAAGCTACCAAAAATGAACTAGGGAGAAATAGAAAACCTGAACAGACTAATAATGAGTAACAAATTTGAATTAGTAATAAAACGTCTCTTAACAAAGAAAAGCTTGGGACCAAGTGGGTTTACTGTCAAATTCTATAAATTTATATTTAAAAAGTAACATCAATTCTTCTCAAACTATTCAAAAAAAATTGAAAAGGAGAAAATTCTTCCTAACTCATTCTACATGGCCAGATTTACCCTTATATAAAAACAAGCCAAGAATACAACATCAAAGGAAAATTACAGGTCAATATTCCTGATGAATATAGATGCAAAAATTCTCAACAGAATGCTGGCAAACTTAATCCAACAACATGACAAAAAGTTAATAAGCCATGATGAAGAGGGATTCATCCCAGTGATGCAAGGATGGTTCAACATATGCAAATCAAAAATTGTGATAAATTACATTCAGCAGAAAGAAAGAAAAATCCCATATGTTTATCTCAATAGAAGCAGAAAAAGCAGTAGGTAAAATTAAACATAACTTTATTGAAAACTATTTTCACTTCATTAAAAAAAGATTTTTTCACTCCACTAAATAAAACCCTCAATAAACTATGCACAGGAGGTACATACCTCAGCATGACAAAGGCTGTACAGGACAAACCTACAGCTTCATTATACTGAATGGGGAGAAGCTGAAATCCCTTCTTCTGAGAACTAGAATAAAAGAAGTATGTCGAATTTTACCATTTTTATTCAAATAGTACTGGAAGTACTAGCCAAAACAATCAGATTAGAGAAAGAAATAAAAGGCATCTCAATAGGAAAAGAGACAGTAAAATTGTCCCTTTTTGCAGGTGACATGATCCTATATTTAGAAAAACGTAATGCCTTAACAAACAAACAAACACACTTAGATCTGATTAAAAGATTCCATAAAGTTGCAGAAAACAAAATTTACATTAAAAAGTAAGATTTCTACACACCCCAAACGAACAAGATGAAAAAGAAATATAGAAGGCAATCCTGTCTACTATAGCTACCAAAAGAAAGATACCTGGGAATAAATTCAACATGAAAGTGAAAGGTCTCCACAAGGAATGTTACAAATGACTGATAAAATATATATATATATATATATATATATATATATATATATATTTTTTTTTCCCCAAGATGGCAGATTAGGGGCATGCCTCCACCATTTGGAAATAGCTATAGTACATAGAAATAAACTCTGTGAGCTTTAATTCAAAAGAAAAATGGGAATCCCCTTGAATCATGAAGGTCACCCCAGACCCTGAAGAAGATAATTTGGCAAACTGCCCCTGTGGCAGCATGTGGTTGGTAAAAATGAGTAAAGACCCGGTAGGTGAGAGGACAGAGAGTCTGTCTCTGTGACTCACCTTTCCACTGGGAATCCAAGCAACCTAGGCCAAGGGAGAACACGGTTTCTCTCAAGCCCTGGGGCTAACTTGGGGAGAAGCTTGGAGATGCTCTAAGGGAAAGACAATGGAAAAAGCTGCAGATGTTTTCCCAGATCTAAGACTGAGAGCAGTACACCATTTTAAATCTAGGTATATAGAAAGTCGTACATTCCTTAGTGACCTGGCAGTGTGGCTGCACAGGCATTATAGTCTTTGACCAGAGATTGGAGTACCTTCTCTTGAGTTGAGTGGGGACCTCCACAGTCAGAACCGTGGACATCACCCCAGGAGTAGAGCTAGAACAGTGCTCTCACCCATGGTAAGCCTAGGCAGGAGGGGAACTGCTACAGCTGCCATTTTTCCTGGATGGTGAGACTTGTAACCTGGACCAGCTTGGTGACTCGAAACCAATCTGTGTGTGTCATTGCTGTGTGTCTCCCCCCGCTCTCCTAAGATCATGGTGCAGCAAGGACCACTGTGCTCCATACCCAGGCAGAAATTCAGGCATTTGGAGCACTCAATTGCCTGAACCAGAAGCCTGAGCTACCCCACCCTTCCTAGGATTAGGTTGTGGTTCAGTGAGGTTCTCTGCTCCACACCCGGGCAGATCCCATGGAATTTGGAGTACCCATTTACCTGGTTCAGCAGCCTGAACTGCTCCACCCTTCCTGAATATAGATCCTGGTGCAGCAGAGCTCTCTCTGCTCCATGCCCGGGCAGGTCTGCAAAAATGAAAAGCACCCATCCACCTAATTCAGTAGCTGGAACTGCCCCAACATTCGTGGGCATATATTGTTGCAAAGTGGGGCTCTCTTTGTTCCATACTGAGGCAAATCTCCAGGAATTTGGACCACCACCTAGCCTGGATCAGCAGACTGATATGCCCTACCCTTAATGTGCAGAGATTCTGGCACAGGAGGACCCTCTCTTCTACATGGCCAGCAAATCTCCAGGCGTTCAGAGCACCTGCTTGCTTTGTTCAACAGCCCGAGTAACCCGCCCCTCTTGTGCAGAGCTCCTGATGCAGGGAAACCCTCACTGCTCCAGATTCAGCCATTCAGATAACTGTTCATCTGGATCAGCAGCCTTATCTGCCCCATCCTTCCTTTGCAGAGATCCTGGTGCAGGAAGGCCCTTTCTGCTTCACATCCAGGCAGATCACCAGGCATTCAGAGAACCCACTCGTCTGAATCAACAATCTGAGCCACCCCACCCTTCCTGGACATAGATTGTGGTGCAACAAAGCCTTCTCTGCTTCACATCTAGGTAGATCTCTAGGCATTCAGAGCACCAGCTTGCCTGGATCAGCATCCTAATCCACCTCACCCTTTCTGCACAGAGATCCTGGTGAAGGAGAGCCATCTCTGCTACAGGCACAGGCAGATCTCTAGACATTCAGAACACCTGCTTGCCTGGTTCAGCAGTCTGAGTCACCACAGCATTCTTGTGCAGAGATCTTGGTACAAGGGATACCTCTCTGCTGCATGTAGCATCTGACATATCTCCAGGCATCTGAGATCAGAAACCATCTAAAACCTGCTGAAACCATCTTCTGGATTAGAAGTTTAGACTGCCCCCCACCCCCTTCAATTCATGTGCAGAGAGCTTAATGCGGAGGTGATTTTTCAGAGGTGATTTCTCAGCTTTATGCCTAGGCACAGCTCTGGGTGCTTGTTGACTTTCCACTGGCTTCTCCCTCAGTGCTGATGCTTATGCCTGCCATCATGGGACCAGTAGGAGGATCTGCGCAGTCCAGTCTCACATATGGTTCATGTGTCCCCTGGGCTAAGAAGCAAGCTCAGAACACTGTGCATTCCATATATCAGACCATTATCTGAGGCAACAGAAAGCTTCTGCCAACAAATAAAAATGAAGCGTATATGCACCCATGTTGGTCATAGTCAGCTCTTACCTATAAGTGCCATCTATGGGCTTGTGGGTCAAACTCCATAGCCTATAACCTGCTGAAAGAAGTGCGTAGAACTATAGAGGCAAAGCCAAAGACCCTTCTCAGTATTCTCTACGGTCACACCTCCCAGCAAGGATTAAAAAGAGAAAGGGAAAGAGAATGTAATAATAATAACATAAAATGATGAAAACATGCTACCTGCATGAAAATAATTACAAGAATTAAAGTGCCAGTGTCTCCAGATGAGAAGGAGCAAGTGCAAGAATCCTAGCACTATGAGAAATCTGGAAGTAATACCACCAAGGGATTACAGTAGGTCTCCAGCAATGCTCCCAAACCAAAATGGGAACTCAAAAATGACAGATAACATATCCAAAGCATGGGTTGCAATGGATTTCAATGATATCCAAGACAAGTTTAAAACCAAAGCAAGTAAATTCTAAAGCAATTCAAGTAATGAAGGAAAATATAAACACCTTTAAAAAAATCAATTAGAGCTTCTGGAGTTGAAAAACTCCCTTAAGAAATTTCAAAATATAACTGAAAGCTTTATTAATAAACCCAACCATCAGAAGAAAGAATTTCAGAGCTTAAAAACCAGCATTTTGAAATAACTCCATCAAACAAAAAGATAAACAATTTAGAAAAATAAACAGTTTTTGAGAAACATAGGATTATGTAAAACAACCAAGCCTATGAATTATTAACATTTCTGAAAGAGAAGGAGAATATATTTGATGGAATATTAAAAAAAAACTTCCCTAATCTTGTTAGACATCCAGATTTAAAAAATAAAACAGAGAATGCCTGCAAGATACTATACAAAACCAACATCACCAAGGCATATAATCACCAAATTGTCCAATGTTAATGTCAAAGAAAAATCTTAAAGGTAGCTAGAGAAAAAGGGCAGATCATGTACAAAGGGAAGTTTATCCGGCTAACAGCAGACTTCTCAGTAGAAACCTTACAAGCCAGGTAAGAATGGGGGCCTATCTTCAGCATTCTTAAAGAAAAGAAATTCAAACCAAGAATTTTATATACTGTCAGACTAAGCTTTATAAGTCAAGGGGAAATAAAATATTTTCCAGGCAAGAAAGCAATTAAGGGAATTCATTACCACTAGACCAGCCTTACAAGAGATCTTTCAGGAAATTCTAAAAATGAAAATAAAAGAATGATACTTGCTACAGCAAAAGCACACGTAAGTACACAGCCTACAGACCCTATAAAACAACCACACAATAGATATAACAAAGCAAGCAGCTAACAGCTTCACAAAAGAATCAAAACGTCACATGTTAATATTAACCTTGAAAGTAAATGGCCTAAACACCCCACATAAAAGGCACAGACTGAAAGGTGGTTACAAAAACAAGACCCATCTGTCTGCTCTCTTCAAGAGTCCCATCTCACATGTAATGACATCCATAGGCTCAAAATAGAGGCTTGGAGAAAGATCTACCAGGCAAACAGAAAACGAAAAAGAGCATGGGTCTCTATTCTTACACCAGATAAAACAGACTTTAAGCCAATAACAGAAAGAAAAAAAAAAGACCAAGGAGGACACAGCATAATGATACACAGTTTCATTGAACAAAAAGACTTAACTGTCCCAAATATATACACACCCAACATTGCAGTGTGAAATTCATAAAACAAACACATCTAGACCTGAGAAAAGACTTAGAAAACCACACAATAGTAGTGGGGGACTTCAACACTCCACTGAACGCACTGAAGAGATCACTGGGGCAGAAAACTTACAAAGAAATTCTGGACTTAAACACAACACATGAACAATTGGAGCTAATGATATTCACAGAATATTTCACTCATCATCCAGAGATTATACATTCTTTTTCTCTTCACACAGACCATACTCCAAGACCCACGACATGCTCAACAATAAAACAAGTTTCAATAAATTTTAAAAAATAAAAATTATACCACCATACTCTTGGACCACAGTGGTGTAAAAATAGAAATCAATACCAATAAGATCTCTCAAAACCACGCAATTATATGGAAATTTAAAAATTGGCTCCTGAATGACTTTTGCATAAATGATAAAATCAAAGCAGAAATTTAAAAGTTCTTTGATATATACCAAAATATCTGGTATGGCCCAAAAGTTGTGTTTCTTTTTAATTTATTTTTTATTTTTTTAGCCTGAACAAGACCAATAGACTACTAGCTAGATTAACACAGAAAAAAAAAAAAGAAAGAAGATTCAAATAAGCACAATTAGCAATGGCAAAGGTGACATTACAACTGATCTCACAGAAATACCACAAGACTGGAGCAACTATTATAAACATCTCTACACACACAAACTAGAAAATCTATAGAAAATGGATAAACTCCTGGTAACACACTGACTCCTGAGACTTAATCATGAAGAAATTGAAACACTGATCAGATCAATAATGAGTTCTGAAATTGAAACAGTAATAAAAAAATCTACCAACCAAAAAAGCCCTGAACCAGATGGATTCAAAGCCAAATTCTATGAGATGTATGAAAAAGAGCTGGAATAAATTCGACTGAAAATATTTGCAAAAATTGAGGAGAAAGAACTCCTCCCTAACTGATTCTATGAAGCCAACATCACCCTGATACCAAAACCAGACAAAGATGCAACAAAAAAGTAAACTACAAGCCTGTGTCACTGATGAACATAAGATGCAAAAATCCTCAACAAAATACTAGAAAACTGGATTCTACAGCACATCAAAAGGTTAATTCACCATGATCAAGTAGGCTTCCTTCCTGGGGTGCAGGGTTGGTTAAACATATGCAAATCAATAAATGTAATTTGCCACATAAAGAGAATTAAATTAAAAAACATTATTATTATCTTAATAGACATTGAATCAGCTTTCAGTAAAATGCAACATCCCTTCACGATAAAAACCCTCAAGAAACAAAGCATCAAAGGAACATACTTCAAAATAATAAGAGCCATCTATGATAAGCCCACAGACAACATTATACTGACTGGGCAAAAATGGAAGTATTTCCCTTGAGACCTGGAAGTAGACGAGGATGCCCATTCTTATCACTCCTGTTCAATATAGTACTACAAGTGCTGGAAGAGCAACCTAGGTAAGAGAATTGAATAAAAGCATTCAAATCAGAAAAGAGGAAGTCAATCTATATTTACTGATTATATAATTCTATACTTAGAAAACCCTAAGGACTCTGCCAAAGGGCTATTAGAACTGATGAAGAATTTTATCAAGGTTTCAAGATACAAATTCAATGTAAACAACTCAGTAGCATTTCTATACATCAATACAATTCAAGTTGAGGGCCAAATGAAGAATGATAATGCAGTCCAGTTTGTAATAGTTACAGAAAAATTCTTGTAAATACATCTAACCAAAGAGATGAAAGTTTTCTACAAGGAGAACTACAAAACACTGCTAAAAGAAATCATTGGTGACACAAACAAATGGAAATATATACCATGCTCATAGGTTGAAAGAATCAGTATCATTAAAATGGCCATACTTCCCAGAGTAATCTACAGATTCAATGCTACTTAGGTTCAACTGCCAACATCATTTTTCACAGAATTGGAAAAACATTTTGCTAAAATTCTTGTGAAACCAAAAAAGAGCCCAGATAGCCAAAGCAATCTGAAGTAAAAAGAACAAAGCTGGAGGCATCACACTACTCAACTTCAAATGATACCATAAGGCTATAGTAGCCAAAACAACACAGTACTGATACAAAAGCAGACACATAGAGCAGCGGAACAGAATAGAGAGCCCAGAAATAGAGTCACACGCCTACAGCCATTTGATCTTTGAAAAAGTTGACAAAAATAAATAAGGGGGAAATAACTCTCTTCAATAAATGGTGCTGGGATAGCTGGCAAGCCATATGCAGAACAATGACACTGAATACTTTCACAATATACAAAAATTAACCCAAGATGAATTAAAAATTTAAATGTAAAGTTTCAAAATATAAGAATCTTAGAAGGAAACCTAGAAAACACCATTCTAGACATTGGTAATGGCAAAGAATTTATGACTAAGTTTTCAAAAGCAACTGAAACAAAACCAAAAATTGACAAGTGAGACTTAAACTAAAGAGCCTCTGCACAGCAAAAGAAACTATCAACAGAGTAAACAGAAGACCCACAGAATGGGAGAAAATATTCACAAATTATGCATCTGACAAAGGTCTAATATCTAGCATCCATGAAGAACTTAAACAGTTGTACAAATAAAATTGAAAATCCCCATTAAAAATAGACAAATAGCATGAACAGATTCTTCTCAAAAGAAGATATGCTAGCAGCCAACAAACATAAAAAAAAAAAAGTTCAATATCACCAGTCATCAGGAAAATGCAAATCAAAATCACAGTAAGATATCATTTTACCTCACTTGGAATGGTTGTTACACAAAAGACCAAACAAACAAACAAAAGACAGATGCTGGTGAAGATATTCAGAAAAGGAAACTCTTATGTACTGCTTGTGAGAGTATGAATTAGTGAAGTCATTATGGAAAACACTATGGAGATTTCTCAGAAAACAACTACCGTGCAATCCAGAAACCCCATTACTAAATATATACTCCAAAGAAAAAAAGTTACTCTACCACAAAGACATATGAACTCACATGTTCATTACAGCCCTGTTCACAATAGCAAAGGCAAGGAGTCAACCTAGGACCTCAGCAATGGTGGGCTGTATAAAGGAAATGTAGTACATATACGTCACAGCATAGTATGGAGCCATAACAA
Source organism: Macaca fascicularis (assembly GCF_037993035.2). NCBI lineage: Eukaryota > Metazoa > Chordata > Mammalia > Primates > Cercopithecidae > Macaca > Macaca fascicularis. Next base: position 7,866,491 of record NC_088386.1, on the reverse strand, counting down.
ATAATGACATCATGTCATTTGTAGCAATATGGATGCAGGTGGAGGCCATCATTCTAAGCATATTAACACAGAAACAGAAAATAAAATATTGCATGCTCTAACTTATAAGTGGGAGCTAAACACTGGTTACTTATGGACATAAAGATGGCAACAATAGAAACTAGGGATGACTAGAAGGAGAAGGAAGAGAGGGGGAACAAGAGTGAAAAATTAACTCTTGGGTACTATGCTCAGTACCTGGGTGATGGGGTCACTTGTAATCTAAACCTCAGTATCATACAATATACCCAGGTAACACCCCTGCACATCTACCCCTTGGATCTAACATAAAAGTTTAAGGGAAAAAAAAGAAAAAAAGATATTGAAGAAAAAAAACAAAAAAATGGAAAGACATCTCATACTCATGAATTAGAAAAATTAATATTGTTAAAATGATTATACCACCCAAAGCAATCTACTGATTCAATGCAATCCCTACCAAAATACCAACGAACTTTTTCACAAAATAGGGTGAAAGCTTTAAAATTTGTATAAAACCAGAAAAGCTCTCCAAAAGCTAAAATAATCTTGAGCAAAAAGAAGAAAGCTCTAGCCATCAAACTACCCAATTTTAAAATATACTACAAGGTTATAGTAACCAAAACTACCTAATTTTAAAATATACTACAAGGTTATAGTAACCAAAACAATATAGTATAAGTATAAAAATAGATTCATAAACCAATGAAACAGAGCAGAGAACCAAAAAATAAGTCCTCATATTTACAGCTAACTTATTTTTAACAAACACACCAAATATGTGCACCGGAGAGATGATACCCTCTTCAATAAATGGAGCTAGGAAAACTATATATCTAGATGCAGAAGAAGAAAACTAGAGACATATTTCTCCCTATATACAAAAATCAACTCAAAGTGGAATCAAGAATTAAATGTAAGACCCCAAATGATAAAACTTCTAAAAGGAAACATTGGGGAAATACTCTAGAACATTAGTATAAGTAAAAATTTTATAGCTGTGGCCTCAAAAGCACAAGCAATATAAACAAAAATAGACAAATGGGACTATATAAAACTAAAAAAAAACTCTAAGCAAAAAGAGAAAAAAAAAAAACAGAAAAAAGAGACACCAGCTGAATGGATGAACACATCTACAAAATGTTCATCTGACAATGGACTAATATCCAATAACAAAAAATAATAATAATCTCATGAAAAAGTGGGCAAATGACCAGGCGTGGTGGCTCACGCCTGTAATCCCAGCGCTTTGGAAGGCCGAGGCGAGTGTGTCATGAGGTCAGGAGTTTGAGACCAGCCTGGCCAATATGGTGAAACCTTATCTCTACTAAAAAATACAAAATTAGCCGGGCCTGGTGGTGTGTGCCTGTAGTCCCAGCTACTCGGGAGGCTGAGGCAGGAGAATCTCTGGAATCCAGGAGGTGGAGATTGCAGTGAGCTGAGATCATGCCACTGCACTCCAACCTGGGCAACAAAACGAGACTCCCTCTCATAAAAAAGAAAGAAAACAAAACAAAAAGTTGGCAAATAACATGAATAGAACTTCCTCAAAAGAAGACATACAAATGGTCAATAGATACATGAAAAAATATTCAACATTACCAATCATCAGGGAAATGCAAATTAAAATCACAATGAGACATCCTTTTACTCAGAATGACTGTTATCAAAAAGACAAAACTGATGCTGGTGAGAATGCAGAGAAAAGAAAACTCTTAAACACTGTTGGTGAGTGTCCATTAGTGTAACCATCATGGAAAGCAGTGTGCAGATGTATCAAAAAACAAAAAATAGAATTATCGTACAATTCAGCAATCTCACTGTTGGATGAAAGGAGAGGAAAGGAAAGGAAATCAATGTATTAAATGTTTGTTGCAGCACTATTTACAATAGCAGAGATATGGAATCAATATAAGTGTCCATCAGTGGGTAAATGGATTAAAAATATGGCATTTATGCACAATGGAATACTATTTGGTCATAAAAGAGAATGAACTCCTTTCATTTGCAGCACCATAGATGGAATTGGAGGTCATAATGTTAAATTAAATAAGCTAAGCACATAAAAGACAAATGTTGCATGTCTCATTCATGTGTGGGAGTTAAACAGTTATCTCAAGGAGATAAAGAGTAGAATAATAGTTACCAGAGGCTGGGAAGAATGTATGTAGGTGGAAGGAGGGAACAAAGATAACTTAGTTAACGGGTACAAATATACAATTAGATAGAAAAAATAAGTTGTAGTGTTCAGTAGCACAGTAGAGTGACTATATTTGAAATATATTTTTAAAAAGCTAGAGGATAAGATTTGAGGTGTTCTCAACACAAAGAAAGATAAATGCTGGGGTGAAGAATGTTCTAAATACCTTGACTTGATCATTACACATTCTATGCATGTATTGAAATATCACATGTATTCCATAAATATGTACAGTTATTATGTATCAACAACAACAAAAAGGCTTTCTGGGTGATTCTAGTATACAGCCAATATTGAGAAACTATATTGAGACAACAGAGGACATGTTCACTTGTGAGAAAAGGGATTCCCTATGAGACAGGTCATAAGAGACAATAGAATACCTATAAAAATGCTGTGAAATTTACACAGTCTAAGTGACAAGGTACATAAAGTCAACCAGAACACACATAGAGATGAGCTCTCAATTGGATTCAAAGATGGAGGAAGTAGCAAGAAATCTTGCAACAACTGACTTGTAGACATCAGCTGACTCTGTACTTTTTTATTACACACCTCTATCATCAAAAAACCTAAAGCATGAATTATATGTATATCTGTTGTAATCTGTGAAAATACACTATTCTATCTATTTATAGATATTATAAAGCACACACAAAATATTTTCAAGGGATAAAATGAAAATAAAGTATTTTAATTTATTTTATAATATTTTATTTTCATTTTATCCCTTGAAAATATTTCATTCACTGCATGAGTACGGTGGCTCATGCATGTAATTCCAGCACTTTGGGAGGCCGAGGCAGGTGGATCGCCTGAGGTCGGGAGTTCAAGACCAGCCTGGCAAGCATGGTGAAACCCCGTCTCCACTAAAAATACAAAAATTAGCTGTGTATGTTGGCGCATGCCTGTAATCTCAGTTACTCAGGACGCTGAGGCAGGAGAATCACTTGAACCCGGGAGGCAGAGGTTGCAGTGAGCTGAGATCGCGCTACTGCACTCCAGCCTAGGTGACAGAGTGAGACTCCATCTCGAAAAAAAAAAAAAGGAATAAAGAAAACAAATTATAATTTTTTTTAAAAAGGCCTAATTTTCACTTGAGACACATAGAGCTCTATATTCTCAACTCTTGAGATTTTTCCTAAAATTCAGAGAGCTCTTTTCTAATTTTCTTATTTAAAATAGCCACATCTATCTCTTCTAACACCATCTTATTTCTTAGCCTTTTTTTCCTTCAAAGTATAAGCCTGAAATTTGGTTTTAAGTTAATTTATTAACCTATTTATTAACTGTCATCTCCCTCGAGAAGGTAAAGGCAGGGATATGGTCTTATTCACCACCAAATCCCCAGTGCCTTAAACAGTGCCTAAAACAGAGTAGGAAAAAAATGTAAACATTTGCAAGAAGAATGCAAGGAAAGGAAGAAAGAAAAAAGGAATGAAAAAAAAAGAAGGAAGGAAGGTAGAAGAAAAAGGAAGGAAATAAATAGGGAAAGATGAAAGGATGGAAGAGAGGGAGAGAAGACAAAAAAAGATGAAAGAGAGAAAGAGACAGATAAGGAGGGCAAAAATCTTGAGCATCTTATACTTCTTTGTATACTGAGTAATTCCCAGCATAATCATTAGCACAGTGTCTTTTACATATACAGCACTTAACAAATATTTCTCCATTGACTTAAGAAAACCGAAAACTACCTGACTGCTGCTAACATCACAACCTATTACCAATACCTTGGAAGCAAAACTTTCATAGTTTGCCCAGTGCATTTTTCCTTTGTATTCAATATTCAGCGTGTGCCATCTCTTGAAGGTCATGGAGTCTTTTCCCTTTGCCCTCTCTTCCTACTGCTGTCATCTTTTTCAGGGCCTCTGTGCATACGGTCACCCCTAGAGAAATAGTCTTCTAAAAGTATCCCTTTGTTCTCAAAATCCTGTCAGATTAATCTTTCTGAAGACAGATCAGTTTATTCCCACTCAAAAATAAATGCATACGTTTGACAAAAAAAGAAATTCAAAGGCCTCTAATTATATACAGAATCAGGTTGAATCTCCTTATTCTCACATTCTAATTGACTCTGTCACGCAACTTCCCCACCAATTTTTTTTCGTTAATTTCTTACCCATAGTGGTTGGGCATGTGGGCTTGGGATGTAGGCCAGAAAAAAAAAAATTGTCTAAGGCAATATGGTCTTGAGCAAATTAATTATGTTCTCTGTGCCTCAATTTTCACATGGATAAAATGTAGATAAGAATACTGCCTTTGTTACAGATTTGTTGCAATGATTAAATACTATTAAATGCTTGGTTTCCTGGGTTCAAGTTAAAGCCCTTGGATATGTATTTATAATTTTGGCAAATTACTTGACCTCTCTTTGCCTCAGTTTCTCAAACATAAATAGAAATTGTACCTGTGTATAGTGTTATTAGAAAAATTAAATGAGTTAAAAGCTTTCAAAATTCTCTAACATATCGTTACGTTCATATATGCAAATTCATAATGTACTTTCACTTTTAACCAAACTCTTCTACTTAAAATATTCACACACACACACACACACACACACACACACACACACACACACAACATTTTCCCCTAGCTTCTTTATTTTTCTTGTATTTTAAAAAAATTTCATTGAAGGCTTCCTCTGACACGTCTGTCTATAAAAGTCTCCTTCATGAGGCCTTTTTTGGTCCTGTATTGATGTCCTGATCTGCCCACCCATCATGATTTCTCCCTTTTTTAGGATGTTAGCCACATGTTGTTTTTTTCACAGTAATGCCCTTTCCATGACCTCATTGACTTATTTAAGAATGATTCCTCATTAATGGAGACTTATTTTTTGCAGACACTATGTTTTTGTTATATAAATACTTTTTTTAAAAATTTGTAACTATAGTGAAAAATCAACAAGATGACAGATTATGAAGCTTGGCTCTTGATCACCAAGAAAAAAACAAAAACTAAGGATCGCTAAAGTAACTACAAAAGCTACAGAAATCAGTCAAAGATCTGCATCAACCAAGCAAACGCCCAATCCAGTAAAAGCCACCTCCAAATAATAGGAAATTTCATGGCATTTTTACTTAACTTTACTCCACACCTTTCCTGGCATGGGAAAATCTTGAAGAAGCAGCCTAGCTCTTGGTTCCCTTTCTCGGACAGGAAAGAAGCAGAGCAGCATACATTTCCAAAGGTCTAACCTTTCTGTAAAGTGGCACCAGAGGACAAATTTCTGTTTTGCCTGACTGGGAACTCAGATGGGGAAAGGTGACATAGCTTCGATTTCAGGCCGAGAAGGACCACAGAGGAAGTAGAAGATGCTGTGATATGTAAACACCATGGAGAAAATGTTAGACTCGAGTTAGACTTTGGAAAATGAAAAGCTTCTCAATGGCTTAAGTGTTATATTGTATTTTTCTACTTGAAACCACTTGTCCCAGGCATATAAAGATTTTTTGGTCCCTTTTGTTTTCATATATCACCACATATGGCATCTGTTACTTTCTTTTATGACCTTTCTCAACTTTAAAACTACTGTCTTAAATAGGCTTAAAGAGCTAAAGAAAACTGTGGACACAAAAACTAAAATAAACCATGAAAATGGCATATGAAGACAATGAGAATATTAAAAAAAGAGCAGTATTATTTTAAGTAGAAATTCTGGAGCTGAAAAGTATACTAACAAAATTGAAAATAATATTATGAGAGAGGTTCAACAGTAGATTTAAATAAGCAGAGGAAATAATCAGCAAACCTGAGGACAGAACAATTGAAATTGTTGACTGAGAGCAGGAATAAAAAGGAATGGAAAATGTAAACAGAGCCTAAAGAACTTGTGAGACAGCGTTAAGCAGACCAGTTAGAGAGTCTTGGAGGAAGATAAGAGAGAGAAAGGGGCAGAGGAATTCTTGGAAAAAATGGTGGCTAAAAATGTCCTGAATTTGAGGAATGGCATGTATCTACATACAAGAAACTTAAAAAAAAATAGGATTCTCTGAAGAGACCCACACTGAGACATGTTATAATCAAACTGTCAAAAGCCAAACACAAAGAGAGAATCTTGAAAGCAGCAAGAGAATTGTGACCTGTCACTTAAAAGGGGTTTTCAAGTTGGTTAACAGCAGATTTGTCAGCAGGAAACTTTGTGGTCAGAAGGCAGTGGGAATATATATTTAAAGTAGAAAAAGGAACAAAGTAAACCTGTAAAACAGAAATTTTAGATCTGTCAAAACTGCCTATTAAAGATGAAGGGGAAATCAAGGTATTTCAAGAGAAACAAAAGTTGAGAGTATTTATTGCTGTTACACTTGCCCTATTAGAAATGCTAGTGTCTGCAAGCTAAAATAAAACAAATAACAGTTACTTAAAGTCATATGAAAATATATAGCTATCTGTTAAGGGTACATTCATGGACAAAAAAAAGTAGTAGTATTTTGATTTTGGTTTGTAACTCCACTTTTTTTTTTCTACAGAATTTTAAAGGCAAATGCATAAACATAGTTTGAATCTATGAGAATGAGGTCAAAATATATACAGATGTAATTTGTGACATCAATAATGTAAAATAATAGAGGAATTAGTCTGTAAGCAGGTAGAATTTTTGTATGCAATTGAAGTTAACTTGGTATTAATTTAAAATAGATTATTAAAACATGAGAAAGTTATATGAAATCCACATATTAGCCACAAAGAATATATGTCTAGAATGTGTGTAAAAGAGATGAGAAGGAGATCCAAATTTGTCACTACGTTTTTTAAAAGTAAGGCAGTAATATTAATAGAAAAGAGAACAAAACTGAAAGACATGCACCGAACAAACAAAAAATAGGAGAAGTAAGTTATTCCCTATTAGTATTTACTTCAAATGCAAATGATTTAAATTTTTCAATGACAAGAAATAAACAGAATCCGAGCACTTTGGGAGGCCAAGGCGGGCAGATCATGAGGTCAAGAGATTGAGGCCATCCTGACTAACATGGTGTAACCCTGTCTCTACTAAAAATAAAAAAAAAAAAAATTAACTGGGTGTGGTGGCATGCTCCTGTAGTCCCAGCTACTTGGGAGGCTGAAGCAGGAGAATTGCTTGAACCCAGGAGGTGGAGGTTGCATTAAGCCAAGATTGTGCCATTGCACTCCAGCCTGGCAATAGAGCGAGACTCTGCATAAAAACAAACAAAAAAAACAGAAACCATGATTCAAGTATATGCTGTCTCATTTTAGATCTAAGAACATGCATTAATTGAAAGTAAAAAGATGAAAAAATATATACCTTCCGTCAATATATTAACCAAAAGAGGGGAGGAATAGCTAATATCAAATAGATTTTAACTTCAAAACTGTAAAAGGACCTAAAGAAGGAACCTATATAGAAACAAAAATGTAGATTCACCAAGAAGATATGTAACAAGTAAAAACATACATGTACCAAGTGTTAGAGTTTTCACATATATGAAGCAAATAATGAAGGGATAAATTATTCCACAATAATGGAAGATAATTTCAATATTCTACTTTTAAAAATGGCTGGAACAATTAAAATATTATTAAGGAAATGGAGGAGTTTAATAACACTCTAATCAATTGGAAATAACAACGTTCAACAAAATTCAACACCTTTCCTTGATAAAATAATCCATATGTTGGGATAAAAGGAAGTTCCTCAGGAAGATAAAGTCAATATTTGAAAAACCCACAACTGATATTACATTCAGTGTTAAAAGATGATAGCTTTTCCCCAAAGATTAGGGAAAAAAAGGGTGTCTGTTTTTTCCATTTTTTCAACATAGTAGTAGGAGGGCTAGCCAGAGAAATTATGCCAAAAAAAAAAAAAATCCAAATTTTCAAGAAGTAAAATTTTCTGTTTTCAAATGACATGATCTTATATGTAGAAAACCCTAAAGACATCACATAAAAAGAAAATTGTAACTAGTAAATGAATTCTGAAAAGATACAGGATACAAAATGAATATACCAAAAGAAGTTGGCACTTTATGTGCTAACGATAAACAACCTGAAAAGGAAAGAACAGGTGGGGCCACGATGGCTCACTAGAAGCAGTGGCAGTCGAACGCTCCTACTGAAAAGAACCAAAACTGCATGCAAATCCTGCACTGACATCCGAGATATTGAGGCTCTATCATCAGGACTGACGAGGCTGTTGGTGTGACTCACAGAGAGCAAAAAAAAGCAAGGTGGTGCATCGGCCCACCTGAGGGCCACATGGGGCAAGGGAAGCACCCTCTCCCATCTAAGGGAGATAGTAAGTGAACATGTTACATAACCTGGGGACCCGTGCTTTTTCCATCGATCTGTGCAACTCATAGATCAGAAGATCCTACTCATGAACCCATGCCACCAGAGCCTTGGATCCTAACCACAGAACTGCGTGGATTCTCAACAGCTACTCAGCTAGAATCTGCCTAAGACTACCGAGTTCCCAGGGGGTGGAGCAGCCGTCATCACCATGGCTACCTGCTGTCTAAGCCATCTGAGCTCCCTGGGAGAGGAGCGGCAGCCATCACTGAAGCTGGCTGTGGCAGACCCTGGCCAGACTGCCTCTTTAGGCCAGACACCCACCCATCCTTTCTCACTGGGCGTAGCCTCCCTGCAGGAACTCCAGAAACTCCAGCCAGAAGACTGGGGACAGAACTAAGATCTCCCTGGGCCTGAATCTCTAGCGGGAGGGATGGCTGTGATCTCTGTGGACCACAAGAAGATCAACCCGAAAACACATAATCATAAGATTTTCCAAGGTTGAAATGAAAGAAAAACTGTTAAGGGCAGCCAGAGTGAAAGGCCAGATCGCTTACAAAGGGAAGCTCATCAGACTAACAATGGACCTCTCAGCAGAAACCCAATGAGCCAGAAGGGAGTGGGGACCAATATTCAACATTCATAAAGAAAAGAATTTTCAACCCAGAATTTCATATCTGGCCAAACTAAGCTTCATAAGCGAAGGAGAAATGAAATCCTTTTTCAGACAAGCAAATGCTGAGAGAATTTGTCACCACCAGGCCTGCTTTGCAAGAGGTCCTGAAGGAAGCACTAAATATGGAAAGGAAAATCTGTTACCAGCCACTGCAGAATGCACTGAAATGCAAATACCAATGACACTATCAAGAAGCTGCATCAACTAGTGTGCAAAAGAGCCAGCTAGCATCATGATGACATTATAAAATTTACACGTAACAATATTAACCTTTAATGTAAATGGGCCAAATGCCCCAATTAAAAGACACAGACTGGCAAATTGGATTAAAAGCCAACACCTATTTGTGTGCTGTATTCAGGAGACCCATCTCATGTGAAAAGACACACATAGGTTCAAGATAATGGAGGAAAATTTACCATACAGGTAGAAAGCAGAGAAAAGCAAGAGTTGCAATCCTATTTTTGTGACAAAACAGACTTTAAACCAACAAAGATCAAAAAAGACAATGAAGGGCATTATGTGATGGCAAAGGCTCAATTCAACAAGAAGAGCAACCTAAATATATATGAACCCAATACAGGAGCACCCAGATTCACAAATCAAGTTCTCAGAGACCTACAAAGAGACTTAGACTCCCAAGCAATAATAGTGGGAGACTTTAACATCACACTGTCAATATTAGACAGATCATCAAAACAGAAAATTAGTAGATATTCAGAACTTGAAGTCAGCTCTGGATCATGTGAACCTGATAGATATCTACAGAAGTCTCCAGCCCCAAACAATAGAATATACATTCTTCTCAGTGCCAAATGGCACTTACTCTAAAATCAGTCACATAATTGAAAGTAAAATACTCCTTAGCAAATGCAAAAGAACTGAAATCATAACGATCAGTCTCTCAGACCACAGTGCAATCAAATTACAACTCAATATTAAGAAACTCACTCAAAACCACACAAATTCATGGAAATTGAACAACGTGTTCCTGAATGACTCCTGGGTAGATAATGAAATTAGGGCAGATTTCAAGAAGTTCTTTGAAACCAATGAGAACAAACATAAAACATACCAGAATCTTTGGGACACAGCTAAAGCAGTATTAAGAAGTAAATTTATAGCACTAAATGCCCACATCAGAAAGCTAGAAGGATCTCAAATTGACACCCTAGCATCACAACCTAAAAAACTAGAGAATCAAGAGCAAAAAAAAAAAAAAAAAAAAAAAAAAAACCCAAAAGCTAGCAGAAGATAAGAAATAACTAATATCAGAGCAGAACTGAAGGAGATAGAGACATGAAAAATCCTTCAAAGAGTCAATGAATCCAGGGGCTGGTTTTTTTTTGAAAAAATTAATAACATAGACTGCTAGCTAGACTAATAAAGAAGAAAAGATAGAATAATGAAAAAGACACAATGTAAAATGATAAAAGGGGATATCATTGACTCCACAAAAATACAAACATTAATATTATAAACATTCTGTGACATTCTTCACAGAATTAGATAAAGCTACTTTAAATAAACTAGAACATCTAGAAGAAATGGATAAATTCCTGGACAGATACAGCCTCCCAAGACTAAACCAGAAAGAGGTCAAATCCTCGAATAGATCAATAACAAGTTCTGAAATTCAGATGGTAATAAATAGCCTACCAATGACAAAAAAAGTCCTGAACCAAATGGATTCACAGCCAAATTCTACCAGAGTTATAAAAAGGAGCTGGTACCATTCCTTCTGAAACTATTCCAAATAATTGAGAAGGAGGGACTTCTCCCTAATTCATTTGATGAGGCCAGCATCATCCTGATACTAAAACCTGGCAGAGACACAATGAAAAAAGAAAACATTAGGCCAATATCACTGATAAACATCAATGCAAGAATCCTCAATAAAATACTGGCAAACTGAATCCAGCAGCACATCCAAAAGCTTATCTACCACAATCAAGTCAGCTTTATCCCTGGAATGCAAGGCTGGTTCAACATATGCAAATCAGTAAACATAATTCATAACATAAACAGAACTAATGACAAAAACCACATGATTATCTCAATAGATGCAGAAAAGGCCTTCAATATAATTCAACATTTCTTCATGTTAAAAACTCTCAATAAACTAGGTATTCATGGAACATAATTCAAAAACTAAGAGCCATTTATGACAAACCCACAACCAATATCATACTGAATGGGCAAAAGCTAGAAGCATTCCGTTTGAAAACCAGCACAAGACAAGAATGCCCTCTTTCATCACTCTTATTCAACATAGTATTAGAAGTTCTGGCCAGGGCAGTCAGGCAAGATAAAGAAATAAAGTGTATTCAAATAGGAAGAGAGGAAGTCAAATTGTCTCTCTTTGCAGAAGACATGATGCTGTATCTAGAAAACCCCATTGTCCCAGCCCCAAATCTCCTTAAGCCGATAAGTAACTTCAGCAAAGTCTCAGGATACAAAATCGAAGTGCAGAAATTACAGACATTCCTATACACCAAAAATAGACAAGCAGAGAGCCAAATCATGAATGAACTCCCATTCACAATTGTTACAAAGGGAATCAAATACCTAGGAATAAAGTTAACGAGGGATGTGAAGGACCTCTTCATTGAGAACTACAAACCACTCCTCAAGGAAATAAGACACAAACAAATGGAAAAACATTCCATCCTTGTGGATAGGAAGAATCAATATTGTGAAAATGGCCATACTGCACAAAGTAATTTATAGATTAAATGCTATTCCCATCAAACTACCACTGACATTCTTCACATAGTTAGATAAATCTACTTTAAAATTCATATGGAACCAAAAAAGATCCCATATTGCCAAGACAATCCAAAGTAAAAAGAAGAAAGTTTGAGGCATCATGTTGCCTGACTTCAAACTATACTACAAGTCTGCAGTAACCAAAACAGCATGGTACTAGTACCAAAACAGACACCTAGACCAATGGAACAGAATAGAGAGCTCAGAAATAAGATCACACATCTACGACCATCTGATCTTCAACAAACCTGACAAAAACAAGAAATAAGGAAAAGATTCTCTATGGAATAAACAGTGCTGGGAAAACTGGCTAGCCATACGCAGAAAACTGAAACTGGACCCTTTCCTTACACCTTATACAAAAGTTATCTCAAGATACATTAAGACTCAAATGTAAAAACCAAAACCTTAAAAACCATGGAAGAACATCTGGGCAATACCATTCAGGATATAGGCATAGGAAGACTTCATGACAAAAATGCCAAAAGGATTTTCAACAAAAGCCAAAACTGACAAAATGGTATCTAATTAAACCAAAGAGTTTCTGTACAGAAAAAGAAACTATCATCAGAGTGAACAGGCAACCTACAGAATGGGAGAAAATTTTTGCAAACTACCTTTCTGACAAAGGTCTACTATCCAAAATCTACATGGAACTTAAACAAATTTACAAGGGAAAAAAAAAAAAAAAGCTCCATCAAAAAGTAGGCAAAGAACATGAATAGACACTTCTTAAAAGAAGACATTTATGTGGCCAAGAATCATATGAAAAAAAACTCAGCATCACTGATCAATAGAGGAACACAAATCAAAACCACAATGAGGTACCATCTCATGCCAGTCAGAATGGTAATTATTAAAAAGTCAAGAAAAAAATAGATGCTGGCAAGACTGTAGAGAAATAGAAATGCTTTTACACCATTGGTGGAAATGTAAACTAGTTCAGCCATTGTGGAAGACAGTGTGGTGATTCCTCAAAGATCTAGAACCAGAAATACCATTTGACCCAGTAATACCATTACTAGGTGTATACCCAAAGAAATATAAATCATTCTATTATAAAGATACATACACACATATGTTTATTCCAGCACTAGTCACAATAGCAAAGACATAGAATCAACACAATTGCCCACCAATGACAGACTGGATAAAGAAAATGTGATACATATACATCCTAGAATACTATGCAGCCATAAAAAGGAATGAGAGCATGTCCTTTGCAGGGACGTGGATGAAGGTGGAAGCCATCATCCTCAGCAAACTAACAGGGTAAAAGAAAACCAAACACTGCATGTTCTCACACATAAGTGGGAGCTGAACAATGAGAACACATGGACATGGGGAGGGAAACAACACACACTGGATCTTTTTTGGGGGGTTGGAGGAGAGAGAGCATCAGAATAAATAGCTAATGCATGTGGGGCTTAATACCAAGGTGATGGGTTGATGGCTGCAGCAAACTGCCATAGCATACATTTACCTATGTAACAAACTGGTATTTCCTGCACATTTACCCCAGAACTCAAAATAAAATAAAATTTAAGAAAAAGAAAAGAAAAGCAAATAACAAGAATAATTCTACTTACTATAGCACTAAAAACAAATTTAAAAAACTTCAGAAAAAAACAATCAGAAAGGCCAATGGCTTATACATTAAAAACTGAGAGGAAAAGAAAGGAAATTGCTGAAAGAAATGAAAAGAACCACCAGTAAATGGTATCAAACCCTGTGCTTATGGATTGAAATATTGTTGAAACATCAACACTACCCAAAGTGATCTACAGATTCAATGCTAAACCTGTAAAAATCTCAACAAGGTTCTTACAGAAAAAACATATTCATTCTAAAATTAATATGAAATATCAAGGGATTCTGCATAGCTAAAGGAATGTTGAATAAAAAGAAAAGAGTTGGAGACTTCATTTCTCCTATTTTCAAATTTACTACGAGGCTATAGTAATCAAAGTAGATTGGTACTGGAAAGAGACAGATACAGATCAATGTACTTGAACAAATAATTTTAAAAAGGACATACATATATGGACAAATGATTCTCTTCAAGAGTTCTAAGACCATTCGAGAGTGAAATGAGAATTGTTTTAATAATTGGTGCTGAGAAAAATCAATATGTCCATGCAAAAGATTAGGGTAGATTCTAATTTTTTAGTTTACTTCACACACAAAAATTAACTCAAGAGAGATTAAACACCTAAATGTAAGATCTAAAACTAAAAATTCCTTAGAAAAACCATAGGAGAAAAGTCTCAGGGCATTGGATTTGGCAGTGATTCCTTGGATCTGACACCAAAGTAACAGGCAACCAAAGTGGAAATAGAAAAATTGGACTTTATCAAAATTTAAAATGTTTGTGCTTCAAAAGGCACCACCAACAGATAAAATGACAACCAACCGAACTTGAAAAAATATTTTCTATCCCATGTTTAGAGATTGATGTCCAGATTATATAGAGAACTCCTAAAACTCAACAACAACAAAAAGCCCAAATACCCCAATTCAAAAATAAACAAAGAACTTGAATAGGCATTTCTCCAAAGAAGTATCTAAATGGGCAATAAGCACATGAAAAGATGTTCAACATCACCAATCATCAGGGAAATGTAAATAAAAACAAAAATGAGATACTGCTACACACCCAGTAGGATGGATTGCCACTATCAAACAAAACAGACAACAAAAATAACAATAATGAAAATAACAAGTTTTGACACGGCTTGGATAAATTAGAATGCTGTGTATTGCTGGTAGAAATGTAAAATAGTGAAGCTGCAACTGACAACTGTATGGTGGTTCCTCCTAGAATTACCCTCAGGTCCAACAATTCTGCTTCTGAGCATGTACCCAAAATAATTGGAAGCAGAGACCCAAATGTGAGATATTTGTTCACTCATGTTTCTAGCAGCCTTATTCTCAATAGCCAAAAGATGGAAGCAAGCCTAGTGTCCACTGAAAAATGAGGGGATAAACAAAACACAGTGAAATGTTATTCAACCTTAAAATGTATTAAAATTCGGATACATGCTACAGCATGAATGAATCTTGAGGAAAATAGACTAAGTGAAATAAGCCAGTCTCAAATGGGCAGTATATTGTTCTCTTACATGAGGGAATTATAGAGACGTAATATAGACAGAAAATAGAATGGAGATTGCCAGAGGCAGGGCAAATAGGGGAATGGATCATTATTTTTTAATAAGTACAGTGTTTTAGTTTGGCAAGATGAAAATGTTCCAAGAATGGATATTGGTGATGGGCGCATTACAAGGTGAATGTACTTAATGCCAAAAAAAAAATGTATACCCTTAAAACCAGATAAAAGGGTACATTTTATGTTCTGTATATTTTACAAAAAAAATTGCAATGGCCCAAAAAGATGACTCCTACAAAAGAATATTATAACCTATTAGAAGTTGCAAACTCACACACATTTGTAAGAGAGGAAACATTTTCCCTGTACTTTCGTAATGTTCGATAATTGAGTCTATAATATAAATTGACAGTCGGCCAATTAACAGGAGAAAAGATATACAAAGTTATTATGTGCATGGGTACATAACATGAAGGAAGGGTGAATATACACAAACCCAGTGAGATCTAGAAGCTTATATATCCTCTTCATAGGGAAAAACAGAGGCTGGACGTAGGCAATTTAGTGGAGAATAAACAATTTTGGGGAAAGATGAATGGGCCCTGAAAACAAGTGATAGTCTATCTAGGTGTGGTGTCCTCTAGTCCCTTGAGTTAATCTTCTCTGGTTGTTAAGATTCCCAGAGAGGAAGGAATTCAGGACAATTGAGCTCCTTTTGGTGGTTCTCTCTTTAGGCAGATAAAGAAACACAGAGAAAAACTTGGCCTGACTTGGGGTTCCCCAAGTGCCCTCAAGCTTAAAGTGGTATATTTTGGGGTAGCATTTCCTGAACTTTCACCTTCATCATCGACTTGGTGATGGAAAGCAATAAAATAGTAAAGATGATATTAGAAATGGAGAATGGGTTTCTCACCTAACAGCATTTAAAAGGAAACAAATACACATCATATTAACTACACAAACGAAATTGTTCCACTACATTTAACTCAGAACTCTCAACTGTATAGTCCCTATGTAGAGAAAAAAAAAAAAAACAGGAAAAAGAAAGAGACAATACATATGTATGTGATTAGTTGCAAAGGAAAATTATAGACACATAGCAATGACAATGCTGAATACATTCGGGGAGGGACAGGAGTTCCCCAAGGCTGGGGAGCAAGGTTTTCCAGCCAGGCCAGGCTGTCCTGTAGTGAGTGTCCTATAGGACTATCCCATCCTACTGCTGTCTGCATCTAGTCTAGTGCAGGGCCGTCATTTGCAAAGTGGTCATGTGAAATGTATATTGAACTCTACACAATTACTTCTTGGCATCCATGCCTGATTCAATACCTTGACAGCTCATTCTGCTTCTCAGAAGTTACAGGCTAAGTTTGAAATTGACAATTCCCCAAATCATTCTGAAATACTTTAGTGTGAGAAAGGCCCAGCATAAACCCTGCTCTGTCTTGCTCTATTCTGGGCTCACATGGACACCTCCTTGGGGTTAATAATATGTGACACTATGTGACAGTGGAGAATAATGTCTCCACTGTTTATGGTTTAAAGGGTTGTTGTGTAAAGGAAAATTAAACTCACAATGGTAAAATTCAGTCATGAACAGAGCTGTACCATTATTCATTCAGTGCTACCATCCCTTAAGCAGATGTTTTAGACTTAATCTGCCTATTTCTTTGTGTATTAATAAAGAAAATTATAGAACTCCATCTGCAATTGATACTTAACTACAGTGCCACTTGAAATGTGCTGATTAGGCCATTGTACTAAAGACCTTAAAAATTCTGTATCCATTTTTCATTTTTATTTTCAGATAAAAATGGCAAAGTTGCCAGTATGGGTGTTTAAAGTGATTTCCAAGAGGTGCACAAAATGTCTTTCTGCCATTGCTCTTATGATAATTCTAGCAAAACAGTATGTCCACCACTCCTCCCCACTCCACCTTGGCCACCAGGATCAATATAAAATGATTTTTTGATTCATTTCAAAAGTATTTATTTATTAGATCCACACCTCTCTGGGGTGTGTTACATGGCTCATTTATGGGGAAAGTTCCTCTCTACAAATACAGTTTTTGCCAATATATAGTTCTTAAAAAAGTATTCATATTTTAGAAAGGGAAAAAAGGCCGGGCCCGGTGGCTCATGCCTGTAATCCCAGTGCTTTGGGAGGCCAAGGCGGGTGGATCACGAGGTCAGGAGTTTGAGATCAGCTTGGCCAACACAATGAAACCCCGTCTCTACTAAAAGTACAAAAAATTAGCTGGGCGTGGTGGCAGGCGCCTGTAATCCCAGCTACTTGGGAGGCTGAGGAGGAGAATCGCTTGAGCCTGGGAAGCAGAGGTTGCAGTGAGCCAAGATCACGCCACTGCATTCCAGTTGGACAACATGGTGAGGCTTCGTCTCAAAAGAAAAAAAAAGAAAGAAGACGAGAAAAAATACAGAATCTAATCACTTAGTATTTGAGGTAACAACATAGATTTAGAGACTTAGGGGTAGAAATATCTTTAAAAGGCAGTATGTCAAAACTGACCTTTTCCCCCTAGAAGTCACGGTGGTTTGAATATTAGTTTTGGAGTCAGATTTGTGGTAATTAACTCCCAGAGTTAATATTAGTTTATCTAGTTGTGTGACTTTAAGAATGCTACTTGTCTTCTTTGTGCCTTATTTTCTTCATTCTTACATTGGGGTCATAATAATGGTAACTACATCAAATCATTTATTATAAGAGACCAATGAGTTAATTCACATAAGATATTTAGAACAATGTTTGACACAAAATGGGCAGTAGATACATTTTAACTATAACAGCCAAATATAGTTTGGAATCAGGAAGACTTGGTAGAAATTTAAATCTACTACCTACTCATTTAGCTGCATGTAGCCTCAGTTTTCTGATCTGCAAAACAGATACAGGAAGGTGGTGTAAATAGTTCATAAGATAAAGTAGATAAGAATCTTATCACAGTGGGTGGGCATCTTGAATAGTTTTTGATACACGTTATGCTAAGACAGTTATGCATTGCTTAACGATGGAAGTATGTTCTGAGAATACATCACTAGGATATTCCGTTATTGTGCGAACATTATAGAGTGCACTTACACAGAGTTAGTTGGTATAGCCTATCACACAGTTATATGGTATAGCTGTAACAGTAATAAGTTCCTTGCCTTATGCTTTGTAGCAAGTCAAGCCACCAAGATCCTGGGTTGCAACAGAGTAAGAGGCTTAATCCTAAGGCCTCTGAACAAGGACATGGAAGGAAACGTCAAATCTGTCTCTCCAAGGAGTGTGGGGCTAGGAATTGGAAGGGTTTTGAAGTGGGCTGAAGTGTGTTGTTTGATTGGTTGAAGAGTTCAGGGTGAAGTTATGAGACAGGAAGATGAAGAAACTATTCTCTTGTTAATTCAGTTCCTCTGTGGGGTCTTCAGTCTGGTTGGCTTTTCCACCGGAATTCAGGATCTGCTTAAACAATTCTTAAACACAAGCTTTATGATTCTAAAGTCAGAAATCCTATCTATAGGAACAATGGAAATGGAAATGGTCAGTGTCTAGTGCTATGTGACTTTTGCGTACAAAGAAGTGGGTCAAAATGCACAAAAGATGTGATAGGAAGGAGAAAAAGCAGGCCATTTGACCTAGACTGAACTAAAATACTTTGTACTTCAAATTCGACCCACGTTTGACATTAACAACAATGACTGTGTTTCTGTCCAGAATTCTTGTTAACCCTGTGAGGACAGTTTCATAGCTTGTTTCTCCTAGGCTACAAACTGGTACAGGGTACAGAATGTTGCTGTGTTGAACAACATAGGCAATTATAACACAATGGTATTTGTGTATCTACCTTAAACATATGTAAACATACCTTAACATAGAAAAGGTACCGTAAAAATATAGCATTATAGGCTGGGCGCGGTGGCTCAAGCCTGTAATCCCAGCATTTTGGGATGCCAAGACGAGCGGATCACGAGGTCAGGAGATCGAGACCATCCTGGCTAACACGGTGAAACCCTGTCTCTACTAAAAAATACAAAAAACTAGCCGGACGAGGTGGCCGGCGCCTGTAGTCCCAGCTAGTCGGGAGGCTGAGGCAGGAGAATGGTGTGAACCCGAGAGGCGGAGCTTGCAGTGAGCTGAATCTGGCCACTGCACTCCAGCCTGGGTGACAGAGCGAGACTCTGTCTCAAAAACAAACAAACAAACAACAAAAAAACCCAGCATTATAATATGGGACCACAGTCACATACGCAGTCAATCATTAACCAGTGTTTTTTTCCTTTGGTGGCACACGACTATATTTTTAAAATAAGAGGTGGGTATAAAGTCGGAATTGAATGAATGTTGGTTTTTTCTTTCCCTTATCTCATAGCCTCTTACTCTCTCATTCAATTTGTATAAAAGATGTGACAGGTAAAAGAAAAAGCAGACCATTTGATCTAGATTAGCTAAAATACTTTGTGCTTCAAAGTCAGCCCATGTTTGACATTAACAATTATAATAGTCACCATTTACCGACTATCCTCTTACTGAATCTCACATCATCTAGGTAGGGTCCTAGAAACCTATTATTCTATAATAATTATTATTTCTGCTTTTCTAATGGGGAAACCAAGGCTCAGGTGGTGAACTAACCCATGCACAGACCACACAGCTAATGCACAGCAGACACTGGATGGGAAAACAAAACTGTTCAAACTCATAGTAACACCTGCCCCAGAATTAAAGCAAATGGTCTCCGTAAATGTTATGGATAAGTAGGCTTTTTAAAAAATAAATTCTCTACTCATTTTCAGGCTCCACAGCCTATTTCTCTAAATTGTTCTCAAATATTGGGACTTTAAAAATAAAAATGGAGACACATTCCATTCTGAAATACAAGCAGAATACCTAAGAAACAAATTAGCCTGTTGAATGAAATTGTGACTGGGAAAAGCCATAGAATAACCCTGGACTGGTAATTATCTCTGGAACAACCAGTTTTTTCAGAGCAAACAGACTGGCTGGTGATTATAAAATGATGACCAGTTCAAAGAAAATTACACCTGCTGAACAGTTAAATGAAGCCTCTGGACTGGGCCTCTACCCTGTTTGAAATGTCTGAGATCTTAGAGAAAATCGCAGCATGCACATAATCTTTTCCTTTATAATACTGAAATCCATTCAGAGAGTGAATAGCAGATAAATTTCTGACTTAGCTCATGTACTTAGAAGGGCTAGGTTGTGAAATGTTAAAATTACAGCCACAAATGATACCTGAAAACAATTGCCATATTTCATTAAAAAATAAGTACAATTAAATAAAATTGCAGAGACATCCATTTGCAAGAACAGAAAGTCTGGTCTTTGTATAAGCTTCGAATTAGTCCTTTGAATAAAAGTGCCATGAAATAACGTCAAGTTTTGGATATTTATTAGAAAGATCAGAAGTATTTTCCAAGAGAAATTGTAGTGACTTTGTCTGTATGATTCTGTGACTACACCCCCACCCTTTAAATTTGGTCAGTCCGTCAAGTCTACCCCATGAACATTGTTCAGTTCACTTTACATTTAGTAGTAGCTCTTCTGTCAAGCACCTGCTATTCTGCTCAGTAGTGAGGATTCAGCACTGCATAAGATGTCGTCCTTTTCCTTAGGAAGCAGACAGCCTGGTCTGGGGAGCCTCTTGTGGAAATAAGTGTGAAGATTTTCCTTCCAGCTGATACTTGCTTTAGCAAAGGAATATGGAAATACTTGTAGAACAGCTCTGGAATCAGGGTAGGCTGCTGAGATGACTTAACATTCTCTCTTGTAGTATTAATGTTTCCTTTCTTCTTGTGCTTGGGTCTCATACCTAGGTCCTGGAGAAATTTGGCATGCCAGAAGGCAAATGAGAAACTTAATTTTTCTGATAAATGTTTAAAATACACTATAGCATTTATGAAGCATATAGCCAATATTATAGAGGAATAGGGCAACTCTGATGATAGTGTCCCCAACAGCATAGTCCAAGTGGCATTGTCACATTCTTTTCCTAATTTCTATGTATTCTCAGCAATGTTAAGGTTCCATATTCATCCCTGGATTAGAGTAGTTTTCATTTCTGCTGATACCACAGCTGATGTGTCCTTTCATGGTTCTGTTCCCAATAGGCCCTTTGCCATCAGTCCAGCTCTTAGGCTCTTCCTCTTAACTGCCACCAAATTCTATAGAAGATGTGGGGATGTAGAAAGATTAAATTAAAGCAATGCAAACAACTTTAAAGTCAATATTAGATGTTTCTACAGCAAAAACTTCACTATCGTTTTCTTGAGAGCTTGTTTGGAGGTTCTAGCAGGGAAGTGAAGCTACTCGTATACCCTTGACCAAAGACCGGCTCTCCTCTATTGGGGATGGTCATCTTCTTTGACCAAGTGCGCAGCTTTGGGAAGGACACACATGGAGTGGTGGACGAGGAAAGGGACACCCGCCTAGCCAGCCAGATTAGCCAGATCAACCCTGGCGATCAATGGGGTGACAGATGTCGCAGCCAGATCGATCGCCTTTGCATCCCACTCTCATTTTCTTAATTCAAACTCTAGATTCTCACGTCTTCCTCCCTCCTTCCATGTTTTGATCTTCTCACTTAACCTTCATGTTCCAGTGTCTATTTCTAATACAGATCATTTATTTATGTATTAATTGTTCTTTGCTTTGTTGTTGTTGTTGTTGCTGTTGTTTTGAGACGTAATCTTGTTTCATCACCCACACTGGAGTCCAGTGGCATGATCTCAGCTCACTGCAGCCTCTGTCTCCTAGGTTCAAGTAATTCTCCTGACTCAGCCTCCTGAGTAGCTGGGATTACAGGTGCATGCCACCACGGCTGGCTAATTTATGTAATTTTTTTTTTTTTTTTTTAAATAGAGAGGTGGTTTCACCATGTTGGCCAGGCTGGTCTTGAACTCCTGACCTCAGGTGATCTACCCACCTTGGCCTCCCAAAGTTCTGGGATTACAGGTGTGAGCCACTGCACCCAACCTTCTTCTTCTTCTTCTTTTTTT
This sequence comes from Macaca fascicularis, assembly GCF_037993035.2. Classification (NCBI taxonomy): domain Eukaryota; kingdom Metazoa; phylum Chordata; class Mammalia; order Primates; family Cercopithecidae; genus Macaca; species Macaca fascicularis. The sequence continues at coordinate 7,844,454 of NC_088386.1, read as the reverse complement.
AATAAACAGAAGACAATTTAGAGACCTGGAGCTGTACCCTTTTCCCAAAGAGTCATCTAATGATACTTGTAAAAGAAAGAGAAATTCTAGATACTCATTTCAAGATGATATATGGTTTCACTCTTCTGCCATATGTGAATAAGCAGATGATTTAACAACAGGAGTCACACATATACCTTATCTCCCAGATGGGCGCTACAGTTCTTGTGAATGAGATTCATAAAAACTTTTTTGAATGTCCTATTTCATTTAATATAGCACTCTAAACATGCAACTCATAGAAGGCAGAGAATGTTCCACATGCTAAATGAGCATATGTTGCTGCTTTTGTTGAAGCAGCAGAATGTAGGAGGTAGAATTTTATGGAAAAAAAAGCAGGCTTTACAGCTAGCCACTTACTATATGAATTTGGGGTAAATCATTTAACTATTCTGAGCTTCAGTGTCTTCGTCTGCCAAATTGATTTCATATGTCACAGGAATGTTGTGAGAATTAAATGAGGTAAGAAATCAAAATACAATTATGTTTCTTCCTCTTTTTCACAGTATGTAGTCTTGTGAATGCAAAAAAAAAAAAAAAAAAAAAAAAATAAAGGAAGTACAGAATGAAAAGTTTTAAGCTCTCTCCATATCCAGATTCAAATAGAAAGAAAGGCAAACTTGCTGTTGGCTAAGAGTCTGGGTGTTGGATCTCATTTGTTTTTCAGCCTATGTGACTTCATTTCCAGTGGATGACAGCATATTCACCATGGATCTGGCCTGTAAAATCGTGCTTTAACATCTGCATTACGTGCCCACGCCAGATACACCTTGCTCTGGGACAATCTAATAACACACTTGAGTCATTTCATCCTGACCTTCTGCCTGCCCTGTCACCTCTTTCCTCTCCTTGGGAGGAGCTGTCCTCCCTGGGGCACACTTTACAAAAACAAATCAACCAATCTCAAATCACACCCCCAACCACCTCTCTTACCAGGCTGTCACCTCACAGCCACCATTCCACTGCCCTAATCATCCCAGGGCCAAATACCAGACAACTAAAGACAGCCCCTATGCTCCAGAGCCCAAGGCAGTTATTCAAATGAGACAATCCCAAGTCCGCAGACCTAACCTTGCCTGCTTCTTCCTGAGTAAACGCAATAAAGGCTGCATCCCTTCCTTTTTCCTCATTCTTTGCCTTTTGACCCACCCTGGTTCTTTCCCGCATGGCCTGTGTGATGTGCTGCACCCCCCACTTGTAGGGAACTGTAACAAACTATTTCTTCAATGGAAACCATGTCCTGACTTGCTGAGCTTACTATATTTCAAATTTTCTATTGGTAAGCTGTATATTAAAACACACAGCGTAATTCAGAGAAGTGTCAATGGGACCATTCTATTCTTGCTTTGCCATTAAGCCAATTGGTCTAAATTGACTTTTTCTTTTAAGCTAGATATCTGAAAAGAAATTTGATTGGCCTATAGTTACATGGTTTATTTCATTTGTGAAAAACTGGCATTATTTGGTTCTCATTGAACTTTAATGTTGTTATATTTATGATTTTTGAATATATAATGGGCACAGAGACACTCATGGGACAATCGGGAGACAAAAAATCAAATAATCAGACAAATATATGTAAACTTATATCTGTGAAAATTGCTATAAAGAAGAGTCATGAGATGTATCATAAGTTTTTGACATTGTTTGATGGCTCAAGGAAAGATTCACTGTGGAGATGACACCTGAGCTAAGATCTGATGGGAGAGCAGGAGACAAGTGATGCAGGAAAGGAATCTCCCTTCCCTGGGTCTATGGATGGCAGTCTAGAGAGTAGCAAAGAAGTTCATGGCTTCTCCCTTAGCACCCAGGATCTCCTGCAATAATAATAATGATAATAATAATCATAATAATAAATTAACAAGGAGAGCAGTAGAATATGTGTACTTTTTAAAAACCAACAAAATTCTTCCAAACTAGTATAATTTTAATATGATATTATTGGATAATAAAGACACATACCAATTTGAAGTCAATGTCATATGTAAAGAATGTTCTAAAATACAAAATTAACAATAATATAATATGATGCTAAGATGGAACTAACTGGAAATAGAATAAAATATTTCCTCTTGTGAAGTACTGAAGACATTACAATGCATGTCATATATGTTCAGTGTGCAGGCAACACCATATTATATTCATTTGTTCATCTACGAAACATTTACTGACAGCTACAAAGTTTTAGATCCACAGGATGCAATGCAATAGAGAGTCAGATATCCTATGCCAAGGTATTTACAGCATAGCTAAGCGTACAGAAAAGAGATGCATGATTACAGCACAGAGGACCTTTGAGGAGACACTAAAGGGTGAAATTATATCAGACAAGCAGAATCCCAGCAGACCTTTTAAAAGAAAAGACACGTAAAGGAACCTTAAAGAATGAAATGGTGTTATACGCCCTGAGATTCTTGACACATCTAACACCTGAGCAAGGGAAACAGGCTGAGAAAGCAAGGAAATGAAGAGACCAGGAACGTCTTTTAGGGAAACTTCTAAATAATTTCATAATCAAAATTTTAGAGCTGGATAGCAATTCATGCTTCATTTTATATTTAAAGGTTTGCTGTGATTTGGAGAAGTCAGGTGACTTGCTAAGGGATACACAACTCATTAGTTCCTTAGCCAGAGCCAGACCCTCTGCCTCCTAACTCCACAGCATGTGGCAGGAACCAGAGCCATGCAGGAAAAGCGAAAGTGCTGTAACATAATGTTGAGGTATTTTAGGGACATGATCTCACATTGGAGTCTTTTTCAAGACTTTGTGCTGCCAAATGTGTTTAGGAATAAATTCACTTCCTTGACCCCATGTATCCTGCAAAGGTTATGCTCTAATTGACCTCACTAGGAAAAACCCACTTGTGCCAGAAATGCATCGCTGCGAAGAAGTCAGCTCACCTCTGGAGTTGCTCAATACGAAAACAAAACTTTAAATCAAGGTCGGAAGAAATTTTTAACAGACCAGGAACTAAGACAACAAATATTCTTTCTTGACTTGTGAGTTTCTTCTGTCATTCTTCCATACCATATGTTAGCACAATAGAGAAACATAAAGAAAAGGTTTTTTTTTTTTAATTAGTTTTTTGTTTGTTTTTAACATTTTTTTTTAGTTTGTACCTAAGGGACCCATGTAGGAACTGGAATTTTAGTTAACTGTATCTTCAATAGAGCTAAGGCAGGTTGCTTGAATAGTGCATAATCGTCTCTTACCTGAGGCATATCTATTACCCAGTTACTACATTCTGTCAGAACACAGTAATTCATTACTTATTAATGTATGTGTAGTGATACAACAGTAAATTACGTAAACCTTTCACATCATCCTACCATTTGAGAGAGACCATGGCTCTTGTTCATTGAAAGTTTTATATCTCATAAGATTGGATAGGAAACAACCAACCAACCAACCTATATTTCAGTTTGGGAAACCCCTCACCCAAGCCAACTCTATCTTACCATTCCTTTAAGATTTATTTCAAGTGCCTGCCACCTCTTTTTTCTTTTTTGCCTGACCTTCCATAAGTGGGCCATGTCCTCTTTCTCCTTGCTCTGAAATTACTCTGTACTTACTGCAATTACAGCACTGACCACTTCACACTGTGGTCATAGGCTTAGGTGTCTTTCTCCTCCATTAGACTGCAAACTCTTCAAGGTTAAGGACTGTATTATATTTATTTTTACATTCTGAGTATAAGAATATAGGCCACTTAGATGCCCTAGTAATGTGGAAGTGAAGAAAATTAAATACATGCCAAGCAGCTGTACATTTCACATGGATAAGGATCATGCCATGTTCATGTTTGCATCCAAGAAAATTCTAAATATGGCACAGAGCAGAAACACAGTAAGTTTAATGAATATATATGCACGAATAGAAAGTAAATTGAGAGTAAAGACATTTTATGTTAATAACAATAAACAAAAAATATATCTCTTTTTATTTAAAGACTAAAGAAAATTTATAGACAATGAGAAGGTGTTAGCTAGGCCATGGAAAACCCTGAATTTTGGAGAGAGAGAAAAAAGGAGGCAGAAACTTCAAATGGAAGACAAGTTACATAAGGACATATCACTGAGAATGAGTCCAGCATGCTTGAAGAGAGGTTCGTTAGAATATTGCCACATAGGTGGGTAAGTCCAGTCAGTTAAACCTAAACAAGATTCACAAACCCATTGTATATAGGCTTTTGAAGGTATGTGACAAGAAACACAAGGTAAATACAGATTAATACCCCAATTTTAGTCAATCAAATTCAAGTATTGCCTGGCGAAGCAATGACAAGTGTCTACAATAATCTGCAGATGATATATACATTTTACTTTCCTAATTAATGCTAAATGGAGGTGCAGATTTGTTAATGATAGAATTTTCACATTCAGACAAAACTTAGCAATGTACAAAAATTTCAGTTTTTAAAATTTCTTTGGCAATGTCTGAAAATACAGAAAGTCTTGTGAATATGACTTAATTAGATACTCACACTGTAGTCCATCATGTAGCAGGTGTTAAAGACAAATACATTTACCAAACTAGAAGACTCAGATATTGCCTACCCATGACTATGCTATCTGACTAGACTTTCTCTAAGGTTATGAAAGTTAAGTTCCTCCATAAAAAAACAGCATCACCCTGGTGTGGCTGACATGTTTTTTTATAAGGTATTTCCAACTGCTCAATAAAAACAGACTGCATGGGAGTGAGAACAATGAGTTAGGATGGGGACAGGATGGGGGTAGTGGAAGGACTGAATGGGGTCAGGGTCTTGGATTAATTGTAAACATATCAGACATGGAGTGTGAAGTGAAAAGCAGTATCAAGAATGCTGCAAATTCTTTGTCCTAAACCAGTGTAAGAATGGAATTGCTGTAAGGGGTATACAGAAAATAGCAGAAGGAGCAACCATGCCTCTCTTAGGGAGCAGAAAATTGTAAGTTCTACAAAAGCCGTACCATGACTTGTGCCATGACATGTCTCCATCCCACTTGTGTCTCCAACAGTTTCAGAATAAAATTCTGGTCTTTGTTGCCAGCAACAATAAATACTTGAACAGAAAAGGAGTTAGCATTTGTGATGGCCTCTGTATCACTACGCGATGGAAAGCACTTCACGTGACCTTCTTTCATTTTGTGTTTGAAGGGTGTTGTGACATTGATTTTATTACTAAGAAAAACTCAAGACTCAGAGTGGCCTGTCTACATTTTCCACTGAAATTATCTATGACCTCTGGCATCCAAAGCATAGGATATTATTCTTAAAATGCATCCCAGATCTATAAAATCAGATTTTCTTATTTTGAGCCCTGGGAATCTTAATTTTTTTTTTTTTTTTTTTTTTTTTTGAGACGGAGTCTGGCTCTGTTGCCCAGGCTGGAGTGCAGTGGCCGGATCTCAGCTCACTGCAAGCCCCGCCTCCCGGGTTCACGCCATTCTCCTGCCTCAGCCTCCCGAGTAGCTGGGAGTACAGGCGCCCGCCACCTCGCCCGGCTAATTTTTTTTTTTTTGTATTTTAGTAGAGACGGGGTTTCACCGTGTTAGCCAGGATGGTCTCGATCTCCTGAACTCGTGATCCGCCCGTCTCGGCCTCCCAAAGTGCTGGGATTACAGGCTTGAGCCACCGCGCCCGGCCGGGAATCTTAATTTTTAACAAGAATATATGATAATTCTAATGCACACCAAAATTTTAGAATGACTACAAATCATAACTGGGTGATTGATAATTAAAAAGGAATTAGGTGGTAGGATGCATACATCCTCCATGGTAGCTATAATTATATCCCATTATTGTTACAGTTCTAGACATTATTTTATTAATATTTAAATATGTAATTCTGTAGGAAAGATCTGCACATAACTCCTAACTTTACCACTAACAAGCTGTGTCAATATAGATATGTCCAATTTTTCCCCAGACAAGGAGGAATAATATATGCTAGTCTCATTGAGAGTAGTGTATGAAAAACATTCAAACCACACCTCTACCTCTACTTACAGATGAGAAACAAAAATTGACTTGCTAGATAATATATTCTTCTTTTAGAGGAAAAACACTTAAACCCACAGTAATATCTGTCCTTGACATCATCCTGTCATGGCTAAATTAGTACTTGTTTAAAATTTTGAAGTAACCAAAACTTCCCATTAATTTCAACCCGAGAGTTGACATGCATTTTCTTTTTAAAGAAATCAGAATTAAGGACTCACTTTGGGGAAATAAGGTAATTCATAATAAAGAAACAGAAGGTAATTATTATTTAAACAAATAAAAATAGAGGTACTATGTTTAGTTCTGTTATTCAAACTGTTTTGTTAATCACTCCCTGTCTACCACCCATGGTGTTCGCACATTGTTTGAATTAGAAAAACATAGGTCTATCCCAGAAGCAGATTTAGCTCTGCAAACACCCTGATAGTTTTGGTAAAGTAAGAGGTTTAATGAAAATCCTTCCATTATGCTCATTAATGGCAGTCTAATATTGGAAGTTTGAGTGCAGTCTTTGCCTGTGCCTCTTTTACTAAAGTAGGATCAAGCTTCAGTAATGACTTACGCCCTTGTCTGAGCATAATTCTCGCTGAGCTAGACCTTCATTTATTTACCAGGGTAGATTTTTCTGATGCATGTTCTAAGGGACACTAGTTCCTGATGATGCTCTAAGGTCAAGATTTTATAGGAAATGTTTTTTTCTTTGAATATACCATATGCTTTAGCCAAATAAAGTGTCTGAGACAACCTGCAGTAAATAAATATGTTTGATTTTGTCTAACCTGATGATATCAGTCTCATTGTATCATGGAACTGTTTTATCACCCAACACTGCAGTGAAACCAGGTATCATAAAACACCCTTGGGAAGCACTGTTCTCAGCTTAATATACAGGTGACTCTGACCATAAGTGTCAGCAGGTTTGCTTGAGCACATATAACTGCCATATCAGTTCACACTTTCGGAGGTTATCCAACTATTCATTCTATGAACTATGAGCTCTAGAAAGTTATCACATTTCCTATTGTCATTGATCCTACTGTGGTCCAGGTGCATTGTAGACATTAGGGATATTGCAGAGAATAAAATCTTACAGCCACTCACAACAATTGGGGAACACAACCATTTAGCAACTTAAGGTGTGATGAGGTTTGACTTAAAGAATGCAAAAGAAGACAACAGAACAGTGCCTGGCAGTTGGCATATGCTCCACAGTTTTTTCTCTCCTTTATTCTGCCCTCCATACTGGAAAGTACATGTAAGGAGGCAATGAAGAGGTGACATCCGTAGCATACCCTGGTGAAAGCTTGGCATCAATTCCCTGACATCTGCCTATGGAAAATAAACAGAGAAGAACCAGAGTCCAGAGGTGGGCATAAGGTTGGGTGATAAGTAGATTGAGGCAAAGACATGAGCATGAAGGTATAGTCCCAAAGAGGACTAAAGGTAGCATTTAGGGAGCAGGAAGAAGACCCATCATCCCCAACCTCTGCCCCCAGTCCTACAGAAATGAGCCTCCAAGTGAAGCAAATCAGCAAATGAAAATAGAGAAAAGATTTTTTGAAAACGGAACAATGCTCATGGGTTTTAGAGCCAGGCAAACAGTCATCCATTCATTGAACTGAGGGAAGATGATGGTCAGGGGCTGACCTGATATGGAGGCCCTGGCCACTGACGTACACTTCTCCAAGGACTCCTGTGCAGGAGTCAAATCAGCCTCATGCCTGGGACAGAACTCCAGGTAGGGGACAAAAGGCAATCCAGAGGGGCTCTAGGTTGAGAATACCCCAAGGCCAACTTGCTGAACTTGATTTGCCAAACGTTAATTGGCACCACGAGCAACGTTTGACAACCTGTCAGGAGAAAAGGGGAAATCAAACTGAGCCCAGAATGACAGGCTTCTACCTTTTAGACTTCAAGCCTGAAGTGGGGATGGTGAAGGTTATGAGGAGGATTTGGGAATAAACAGTATATCATCCCCACTTCATTGTCAATGCTAACAACAGGAAAGTTATAACCCATAGGTAGCCACCAGAGCTGGTCTCTGTACTTTCTCACTAGGGGTCTTAGGCATATGCACATGCACAAACACACAGATACACACACAGATGCACACACACCCTCTGAAACCAAACCAGGAGTCTGTTGCTGCTCCTTTGGGTAGAATCATATGGTAGCCTTCAGGCAAGCTGACCCAAACTGCTGCTGATACACACTGTCCAAAAAAGGGATTATATGGTAGCCTAGTCATTTGAGGAATTCTTTCCAACCGATTTGTTTTTTGCAAATTGTGCTGCTTCCATCAAAGCAGGGGAGTAGGCCTTTCTATGCACGCCCCATGTATCTTTCTCAGGGCATGTTACTGCACCAACAAATTGTGGCCATTGGAAACTTCTGCTTGCTAGGTTGCCAAAGTATAATAAATGTCATTTGAGAGTGATGTATTTTGGTTATTCTCTCTTCCTGTTGCTACAGCCACAACCCCGAGTGGAGCAGGGGTGGGAGGTTCTATCTACCCAGTTTCCTAAATCCTTCTACTTCCCGGGAGGTCCACTCGAGCATCTTATCTTCATTGGTGCATCTGCTTGAAAAATTCTCTTCCTCTTTTACTCTATTTCAAATGCTGATTTCTTTGGTAAGGTGATATAAAGAAATATGGATGATTAAACTAGTTTATGTTAAGGTGTGAGTAACTCATCACTCATTTGATCCACCAGTGAGTATTGCATTTTAATGAAAACCTTTCTGGCAGTGATAATGATGGTTAAGAATTTCCTATGGGAAGCGGGGGCACAAACTACTTTTCTGCCTAGCATTTTCTTTAAAAAAAAAAAACAACTATTTTTTTAAATGCCTATCTTTTGTCTTGGTCTTTACAGCTGATATGAAATTTGAGGTGACTTTAAAAGGACAAAGAGAGAGGAGAATAAATTTCAGTCTAGAATGATCTACATAATTGCTTCAATTGTGTTTTCTTTGGGCTTCTCATAACTGGCTTTAATAAGCAAAACTTATGCAAGAAGCAAAAATGAACCGTTCTAACAGAGCAGTGAAACTCTAAGAAGTATAGCTAATGGAGAAGCCATACAAAAATAATGAACTATGAGTTTCAGTTGTCAAACTAATGCCGCATACTTATGTCAGAAACACTAATCAAGTTGAGAGCATCTGGTTCATTTTTGATCTTTTTTTGTAAGTAACCAAATTAGTCACCCATACAATATTAAATCTCTTGTTCATTATCCATAAAATGTTTTGCTTTAGTTTAGAATCGAAATTGCTAAAATTAAGCAGAGAGTGACACAAAGTTATAACCAGCTTTCCTGTAAATGAATGTCTTAGTATGGCATATATTTTCACTTTCTTAAATGCAGCTGGCATCACACACATCATACTTCCTGCAGAAAATTCAATTTTGGTACTGAAAACAAACAGTTCTGTAAATTTTATTGTCCCACATTATCTAGTGTAATTTTATATTTTCCTGAAAGTTCAGTCACTTTGCTAGAAAAGGGGCCAACTGCACGTGTTATCCTCTTACTAATTTAAATGTGAGTGTGAATGTGTGTGATGGATACTTAATTGAGGATCTGAGTTTAAGTTGGGTCAGATTCAAGACTGTGTTTCCACATCATTGAAGCTAAATTGGCCTCTAATTTTTTGGGCTGTCACTGAGAACACTGGAGATTAAGGAAAGAAGGTGACATGGATAGCAAGAGCAGGAAACGATACTTTTCATCTTTCAAGCTAGGGATAGATGAAGGGAGTTTGCATGTCAGCCTGTACTACTAACAGAGGGCAGGAGACTGACCTGGTTAGGGCGGGGGAAAGAGTATTGAGAGAGTCCTTTTTGCACTGCTGTGTGCTGGTGAGGACATTCTGCAGGGAGAAGGCCAAGTAATCCCACATGTCAGATAAGGGACCAGGATTGCTGTTCTGAGTCTATGCTTAATGTGCTTTTTTTCCAATAATATAAGCAAAAGAAAGATATAAATTTGCCCTGTATATCTATGATGAGTTTTCAAATTACTCTCTTATTGTATACTTTCTGGGAAAGGAAAAAAAATATTTAGTCTTCAGGAGAATTTTATACAAGCTGTTGATCCAAGGAGCATGACAACAGAATGGAGAACACCTACTTGGTGAATCGAATGCTCAGATCCATCATGTTTATCATCTCTCTTGGACAATATAGGACATTGTGCTGCTTTTGAATTGTTGATTTGTTGTTAATGTTTCACACCCCAACCTTACACATTCTTTCTTTAGTTATGTTAACATCACCACTTAAGCTACAGACAAGTAACTTTTGCTGTCCATTCAGGAAATGCTGTGGCTCTTCTTGGGTTTTAGGAATTAAGAACACTTTGGCAAAAAGGCAACAACATTTTCTTTATCACTTACTTTCATTCTTAGACATTAAGTGGCCAGAATCCTCTCCAGACTCCTCAAACTTCTTTTTTTTTTTTTCCTCTAACTTCTAAACAATAGACACACAGATTCCCAGTGCTATTAGAGCTGTCAAACCTATCACCAGACTAGATGGTTGTTCCACTTGAGATACTAAAGTTTAACAAGCAACATCATACAATGTCCACTGACCTCATAAAACCATCACATATCACTAGAAGGCTTCAATTGGCAACCTGTAAGTGGAGTTGGCTGCCATGAAAAGTTCACTGAGAACCTCAGGCTATTGGGTTATGATGGAAAATGTCATCTGCAACTGATTTCCCATTAAACTGCACTAACCACAGCTGGGCACATCTGAGGCTCAGCACCCCTTTTATTCACCTTCAGTTGGCTTCTCCACACACCTCTTGGCAAAGATGTTTCACCCTCCCAGTGCTGAGATCCTTTCACTTTCAACAGATGACCATTGTCCAGTCCTTCTCTAAGACTACTTAGGCCTTTTTACACAACTTTTCTACTTCAAAATTATTGTTTTATCCATTATATCTTTCCTCTCCTCTTCCTTTTTCCTCTCTCCTGTTTTTCCATTATGTTTGCTTCCATTTAAAATTTAAATTTAATAACCACCTACTCAGTGTTTATTAATCCAGGTGATTTACAATCTAAGGGAAATTCCCTCCTGTCTCAGAGGAAGTACCCCTCCTCTCCCTAAGATGGGACTTAACGGCTTGAAGCAGGTGCCACTTGTTCTGAGAAGTGTTCTCTGAAATCTCTAGGCTGACTTGGATTATCTTTCTGTGTTATCAGTGACCATGTACTGACCTCTCTCCTCAGCAAACTCCAATGTAATTGTAATTTGCTCTTCTACTGCTGACTTCACTCATCTCTGATCTCTCTTTGAAGAAAACAGCTGCCTTTGGTCATTCCTGTAGTTTGCATAGCATTAGGCACATAATAAGTTTCTTAATAAATATTTGTGGAATTACACACGCACACACAGAAACACACTTTGTTTCTGACATCTCTCTATCCTTTTCTAGGATCTTGGTGAACAAATTATCCACTGTCTCTTCCTCGAACATCTCATCTTTCTACCATGTTATTTTTAAAAAGAAATAACTGTGAATGTGCTTTATCTTTGTAGCTAAAATTAAAACCTTTGAAAAAAATAGATTTTCTTGACTCTGATGAACAATCTTAAATGCCCTTCATTTTTTGGGAAATCATTTGTATTTGTTCCCTAATTTATTACTTCTAATGTACCATTCTACTCCAGTGGTTCTCAAAATGCGATTCCCCAGTGGGCATCATTGTCATATCTTATAGGCTTGTTAAAGATGCAAATTATTTTTCCCCATCCAAGAACTAACGGACTAGAACATCTGGGATAGACCTAGTCTTCTTTGTTTAATAGGCTTCCCCAGTAATATCAAGATGTTCTTATGTTGGAGAGCCACTGTGCTTCTTGAATTCCTTTTCCCAGTAAGATTTATAACCTTGGTTTAGCGGTCAAACTAAAATACCGCTTTTCTGTTCTTCTACTAATGGATATTTAGAAAACTTTCACAGATTTCAATAATGAGGCCCATACTAGGAACCATGGTATGACTTACAGCTAAAACGGTACTCAGAGGAAAACTTATAGCATTAATTGAAACTGTTACAAAATACTAATTCGTATTTTCTCCATAGTGTTTAGAGTGCTTTTATATTTCTAGATATTTGGGAGAATATTTTATTGTTTTCTAATTTTATCATGATAATAATATATGATTTGTGTGATATTGATTTGTCATTGTCTGGGATTTTCTTTATGACCTAAAACATGATTGATGTTCCTTCTGTGCCTGGTAGGTCTCTATCTATTATATATCAAACTTGGTAATCAGGTTTTGATAATCTTCTATAAAAGTTAATTTTCATATTGAAATAATTATTACTGATAGTAATTTAAATTGTGGATGTGTTAATTTTGACGTATTCTTTTGTCACATTTTGCTTTATGCATTTTGATGTTATATATTATGTATGTACAAGTTTAGAATTTTTTATATTTTAATTGCACATTATTCTTTTTATTATTCTTTTTATTACTTAAAAATCATAAATTTTTATCCATAAATATTTTTATCTGTAAATTTTTTTTGCCTTACTATTACTAACATAGCTACACTAACATTATCTTGGTTGTTATTGGACTGTTTTTTTTTGTACTTTTTATTGGTGTTTTTCTGTTTTAAAAAAAAATGGTAACACAAATTCAGTAAAGAAGAGCTTAATGTTAAAAAGTTGCCTACCAGAGTTAAAAATACGAAAAAGTAGTTTCCTTTTGGTAGGGGTGACAGAAAGTAAAAAACAAACATTATTATTATAAGAATAAATAAAATTAAAAACAAACAAAAATAGGTATAGTAAAAATGGAAATGTGGAAGTAGAAAAGAGGTTTGACATGATAAAATAAATGTAGAGGTAAAGGATGAAGAGATTAAGGGAAATAAAATATCATAGAAGTGAAGAGCAAGGAAGAACAAAGGATTGACTGTATTTTCTGCTACTGGCATTTTTAATAAGATGAGTGCTGAGGATGAACTGTTGGACGTGAGGGTGTTGGTCTCCAAGGATCAGAGCCCCTCCATCAGAGGGAGTGAAAAGGATGCCAGACTTAATGGCAGTCCTGAGAAAATGAGAAGTGGAAACAGCAAATAGAGGCAATCCTTATTCTTTATGAGTTGTCGAACTTCCAGAATAACGAAAGAATGTTTACATCATTTAGCCATGAAAATCAAATCACTTATAACAAAAGCAAAAGTAGGATCTTCCACTTGAAAGTGAAGTGATCAGAAAGGAAGAAACACAATTGTAGGCTTACAACACTCCCAGTCACTCTTGCATTGATAAAGGACATAGCCGACGTAATCAAACGTGTGGCCTGGAAATGTAGACTCTGTGTATGCTCTTTTCTTTGGGGGAAAAAAAAATAGAAAGAAACAAAGAAAAAAAAATGAACAAAATACAGAAACCTAAACGGCTGTGATAAAAGTGATCTCTCAACTACAGACAACATGAATATCCACATGAAACCACTTTTATTATAGCTGTATTGTGATTATGTGAGCTAGAAACCATATACACCAGCATACATGAGGAATGAAAAAGCCATGACAAATTAGTGGAAGTGAAGATTTATTCCTCTGAGATACTGAAATAAGACTAAAACCATCTGATAATAACAGTCACAGAAAACAATACAAATGTGCTGAACTCTAAGAGGGTCGATATCTTTCTAAATTAACCAAAATACAAAATATGAAAGTGAGAGCATAAATGAGGTGAAGAAGCTTAAACTAGCTTACTTTTTCAAGTTTGGAAGTAGAGAGAAAAATTGCTGTATGTTAAATTGAAACGTAGTTAATGAGAAATAATTGTAAATATAAAGCGTTTTAAAAAATCAATATTTCTGGCTTTGATTAAATACTTATCTGATATTTGAAACTTTTAAAATTTATATTTATTTTCTGTTGTTATAGTCAAGTTAAAATAAATGTAATAATTTATACTAAATGCTATCATTTTATTCTATTTTATAAAATTATTGCTAAATACATAGTAGGCTATTTATGTATACTTAAATGTGTCTCAGTATTTGTCCATAAAAATACTTTTTGGAATATTAATGTGTTTATATTAGATGTAGAGATGTTTTTCTCTCCTTTTGCACTTTTCAATAGTACTGAGTTTTTTCTAAAAGAAGCAGGAGTAACCTTTATAAAACTATATTATCTTAATTTTAACTTATTTTTAATTTTTATGGGTACATAAGAGGTGGATATATTTATTGGGTACATGAGATATTTTGGAGCCATTATGCAGTGCATAATAATCACATCATGGAAAATTAGGCATCCATCCCCTCAAGTATTTATCCTTTGTGTTACAATCCAATTATACTCTTTTAGTTATTTAAAAATGTACACATAAATTATTATTGATATAGTCCCCTTGTTATGCTATCAAATACTAGGTCTTATTCATTCTTCTCATTTTTTCCGTACACATTAACCATCCCGACCTCCCTCCTGCACCCCCATTACCCTTCTCAGCCTCTGCTAATCATCCTTCTATTGTCTGTCTCTATGAGTTCAATTGTTTTGATTTTTAGATACCACAAATAAGGAAGAATGTGCCATGTTTGTCTTTCTGTGCCTGGCTTATTTCACTAATTATTTCATTATTAACAAAATGACCTCCAGTTTCATCCATGTTGTTACAAGTGACAGAATCTCATCCTTTTATATGGCTGGATAGTACTCCATTGTATATAAATACCATATTTTATTTATTCATTCATCTGTTAATGGGCAATTATGTATCTTCCAAATCTTGGCCATTGTGAACGGTGCTGAAACAAACATGGGAGTGCAGATATCTCTTTGATATACTGATTTTCTTTTTGGGAGGTATATACCCACCAGTGGGTTTGCTGGATTGTATGTTAGTCCTATTTTTAGTTTCTTGAGGAACCTCCAAATTATTCTCCATAGGGTTTGTATTAATTTACTTTCCCACCAACAATGTGTGAGGGTTCCCTTTTCTTCACGTTTTAACCAGCATTTCTTGTTGCATGCCTTTTGGATATAAGCCATTTTACATGGGAGGAGATTATATTTCATTATAATTTTTAATTTGTATTTCTCTAATGATCAATGATGTTGAGCACTTTTATCATATGCCTGTTTGCCATTTGTATGTCTTCTTTTGAGAAATGTCTATTCAAATCCTTTGCCCTTTTATTGATCAGATTATTAGATTTTCCCTATAGCATTATTTGAGCTCCTTATATATTGCAATTATTAATCAGATGGGTAGTTTGTACTTGGTTGGTTGTCTGTTTGCTGTGCAGAAGCTTTTTAACTTGATGAGATTCCATTTGTCCATTTTTAATTTGGTTGCCTGTGCTTGTGGAGTGTTGCTCAAGCAATTTTTGCCCAGACCAATGTCCTGGAGATTTTCCCCAATATTTTCTTTTAGTAGTTTCATAGTTTGAAGTCTTAGATTTAAATGTTTAATCCATTTTGATTTTATTTTTGCATGTGGCAAGAGATAGCTTCTAGTTTTATTCTTCTGCATACGGACATCCAGGTTTCCCAGCACCGCTTAATGAAGAGATTATCTTTTTCCCAGTGTATATTCTTGACACCACTGTCAAAAATGAGTTCACTATAGGTATGTGGATTTGTTTCTGGGTTTTCTCTTCGGTTGCCTTGGTCTATGTGTCTGTTTTTACGCCAGTACCTTTTTGTTTTGGTTATTATAATTCTGTAGGATAATTTGAAGTCAGGTAATATTTTTCCAGTTTTGTTCTTTTTGTTCAAGACAGTTTTGGGTATTCTGAGTTTTTGTGGTTCCGTGTAATTTTTAGGATTGTTTTTTCTCTTTCTGTGAAGAATGTCACTGATATTTTGATTGATAGATATTTTGATATTTGCACTGAATCTGTAGAATGCTTTGGTTAATGTGGACATTTTAATAATATTGATTTCAATTTATGAACCAGTCCATCATTCCAGTCCATGAACAGGAAATATCTTTCCATTTTTTGTTTCCTCTTTGATTTCTTGCATCAATATTTTTATAGTTTTCTTTTTCAAAAAGATCTTTTATTTGGTTATTTCCAAGGTATTTAACTTTATTTATGACTATTGTAAATGGGATTATTTTTTATTTCTTTTCAGATTTTTCACTGTTGACATATAAAAACGCTGCTGATTTTTGTAGTTGATTTTGTATCCTGTAACTTCATTGGTTTATTATTAGTTCTAATAGTTTTTTGGTAGAGTCTTTCAGTTTTTCCAAATATAAGATCATATCATGTTCAAACAAGTGTAATTTCACGTGCCAATTTGGATGCCATTTATTTCCTTCTCTTGTCTGATGACTGTAGCCAAGACTTCCAGTAATGTGTTGAATAACAATGGTGAAAGTGGGCATCTTTGTTGTTTTTGAGACCTAAAAGGAAAGGCTGTCTGTTTTCCCCATTCAGCATGACACTAATTGTGGATCTAATATATATGACTTTTATTATGTTGAGGAATATTCCTTCTGTATCCAATTTTTTGAGAGCTTTTATCATGAAGAGATGTTGAACTTTAGGAAATGTCTTTTTGGCATCAACTGAAAGGATTACATAATTTTGTTTTTTTTTTTTAGAAACAGAATCTCATTCTTTCGCCCAACTTGGTGTGCAGTAATGTGGTCACAGCTCACTGCAGACTTGACCTCGGGGTCTCAGGCGATTCTCTCACCTCAGCCTTCCAAGTAGCTGGGACTACAGGTGCACAACACCTGGCTATGTTATTTATTTATAATTTTTATATAGAGACAGGGTCCCATCATGTTGCCCAGGCTAATCTTGAGCTTCTGGGCTCAAGGAATCCTCCCACCTTTGCCTCCCAAATCATATGAACTTTTTTCCTTCATTCTGTTGATATGATATGTTACATTATTGATTTGCATGTGTTGAGCAATCCATCCTGGAATAAATTTCACTTGGTCATGATGAATAATCTTTTGAATGTATTGTTGAATTTATTTTGCTATGATTTTGTTGGGAGTTTTTATATCAATATACATCAAAGATATTGGCCTGTAGTTTTTTTGTTTGTTTGTTTTAATGTGTCTTTGCCTGGTTTTGGTATCAGAGTAATACCGACCTCATAGAATAAGTTTAGAAGTATTCTCTTTTCCTCTTTTTTTCAGAACAGTTTGAGCAGGAGTGGTATTAATTCTTTTTTTTTTTTTTTGAGACGGAGTCTCACGCTGTTGCCCAGGCTGGAGTGCAGTGGCGCGATCTCGGCTCACTGCAAGCTCCGCCTCCTGGGTTCACGCCATTCTCCTGCCTCAGCCTCCTGAGTAGCTAGGACTACAGGCGCCCGCCACCGCGCCCGGCTAATTTTTTGTATTTTTAGTAGAGACGGGGTTTCACTGTGGTCTCGATCTCCTGACCTTGTGATCCGCCCGCCTCGGCCTCCCAAAGTGCTGGGATTACAGGCTTGAGCCACCGCGCCCGGCAGGTATTAATTCTTTAAATGTTTTCTAGAATTGAGCAGTGAAGCCATTGGGGCCTGGGCTTTTCTTTACTGGGAGACATTTTATTATGGCTTTGATCTCATTACTTGCTATTTGTTGTTTCAGAGTTTGGATTCCTTCATGCTTCAATCTGGGTAGACTGTATGTGGCTAGAAATATATCTGTTTCTTCCATATTTTCCAATTTAATAAGAATATGATTGCTCATAGTATCCAGTAACGATCATTTGAATTTCTGCAGTTTCACTTGTAATGTTTCCTTTTTTAGCTTTGATTTTATTTCTTTGGGTCTTTTATCTTTTTTCCTGAGTTATTCTGGCTAAAGGTTTGTCAATTTTGTTTATCTTCATAAAACTAGCTTCTTGTTTCATTGATCTTTGTTATTGTTTTCTTTATTTTCAATTCACTCATTCTACTCTAATCTTTATTGTTTTTTTCTTCCAGTAAGTTTGGGTTCATTTTGCTCTTGCTCTTCTAGTTTTTTAGAATGCACTGTTAGGTCATTCATTTGAAGTTTTTCTTTTTGTTTTGATGTAAAAGCTCATAGCTATAAATGTTATTCTTGTTACTGCTATTGTGGTATCTCATAGGTTTTGATATATTGTGTTTTCATTATCAGTTTTTTCCAGAAAACTTTCAATTTCCTCCTTAATTTCTTTATTGACCTTCTAGTCATTCAGGAGGGTATTGTTTAATTTCCATGTGTTTGTATAGTTTCAAAATTCCTCTTGTTATTAATTTCTAGTTTTATTACATTGTGGTCAGAGATGATGCTTGATATTATTTAAATTTTTTGAATGGTTTAAGACTTGTTTTGTGACCTACCTTATAGTCTATCCTTGAGAATGACCGTAGTGCTGAGAAGATGGATGTGTATTATCTTGTTCTTGTATTAAACGTTCTGTAAGTATCTATTAGGTTCATTTGTTCCACAGTGCAAATTAAATCTGATTTTTCTTTGCTGATTTTCTGTCTGTGAGATCTTGTCTGATGCTGAAAATGCTGTGTTGAAGTCTTCAGCTGTTATTGTTTTGGGGTCTCTCTCTCTCTCTCTCTTTAGCTCTAATAGTATTTGCTTTGTGTATCTGGGTATTCCAATGTTGTGTGCATATATACTTACAATCATTATATCTTTCTACTGAATTGACCCATTTCTCATTATACAATGATCTTCTTTGTCTATACTTACAGTTTTTGTCTTGAAATTTATTTTTTCTGATATAAGTACAGCTACTGCTTTTTTATTTGTATTTTTTTGGTTTTCATTGGCATGAAATATCTCTTTCCATCCTTTTATTTTGTGTCTATGTGTATCTTTATAGGTGAAGTGTGGTTCTTCTAAACAACAGATCATTGGGTCTTATTTTTTCATTTATTCAGCCTCTCTGTGTCTTTTGATTGGAAAGTTTAGTCAATTTACATTCAACGTTGTTGTGGGAAGTCAGGGACCCCAAACAGAGGGACTGGCTGAAGTCATGGCAGAAGAACATAAATTGTGAAGATTTCATGGACATTTATTAATTCCCCAAATTAATACTTTTATAATTTCTTACTCCTATCTTTACTGCAATCTCTGAACATAAATTGTGAAGATTTCATGGACATTTATCACTTCCCCAATCAATACTCTTATAATTTCCTATGCCTGTCTTTACTTTAATCTCTTAATCCTGTCATCTTCGTAAGCTGAGGATGTATGTTGCCTCAGGACCCTGTGATGATTGCATTATCTGCACGCATTGTTTGTAGAGCATGTGTGTTTGAACAATATGAAATCTGGGCATGCAAAAGGGACAGGATGGCTGCAATTTTCAGGGAACAAGGGAGATAACCTTTGGGACTGACTGCCTGAGGGGCCAGACAGAACAGAGTCATATTTCTCTTCTTACAAAAGCAAATAGGAGAAATATCACTGAATTCTTTTTCTCAGCTAGGAACAGCCCAGAGAGAGAGAATGCATTCCTAGTGGGGAGGTCTCTAAAATGGCCACTCTGGGAATGTCTGTCTTATACAATTGCAGATAAGGGATGAAATAAGCCCCGTCTCCTGTAATGCCCACAGGCTTATTAGGATTAGGAAATTCCTGCCTAGTAAATTTTAGTCAGACCGGTTATCTGCTCTCAAACCCTGTCTCCTAAGATGTTATCAATGATAATGTGGCCCAGTGGGACATGAAACTTCATCAGCAATTCTAATTTCGCCCTGGTCCTGTGATCTTACTCTGCCCCCATTTGCCTTGTGATATTTTATTGCCCTTAAAGTATGTGATCTCGGTGGCCCACATCCTATTCGTACACTGTTCCCCTTTTGAAATCCATCATAAAGACTTGCCAGTTTTGTGGCTCAGGGTTTATCATGGAATCTGCAGACACGTGATGTCTACCCTGGACACACAGCTTTAAAATTTCTCTCTTTTGTACTCTTTCCGTTTATTTCTCAGACTGGCCAACACTTAAGGAAAATAGAAAAGAACGTACGTTGAAATATTGGGGACTGGTTCCCCCAGTACAACGTTATTATTGATATATAGGAACATACTCCTGTCATTTTGTTATTTGTTTTCTGGTTGTTTTGCTGTCTTCTCTTTCTACTTTTCTTTCTTTCTGTCTTCCTTTTAATGAAGGTGACGTTCTGTGATGATATGCTTTAGTTTCTTGCTTTTAAATTTTGTGTATCCATTGTATGTTTTTTTCATTTGAGGTTAACATGAAGCTTGCAAATACTATATTATATCCCATTATTTTAAACTGATGGCAACTCAACACTGATTACATAAACAAACCAATAAACAAATGAGAAAAAAAGAAACTAGTAAGAACTCTACACTTTAATTCCATCAACACCAAACTTTCTATTGCTTCTCTATGTATCTTATTGTATTGTCTGTCTTGAAAAGTTGTTTTAGTTATTTTTGATTAATTAATCATTTAATATTTCTACTTAAGTCAAAAGATGTTTCTACACTACAATTACAGTGCTGTACTAATCTGTTTTTCTGTGTGCTTACTATTACCAATGAGTTTTGTATCTTCAGATGCATTCTTCTTGCTCATTAACATCCTTTTTTTAAAGATTAAATAACTCCCTTTAAAATTTATTGTAGAACATATATGACAGCTTGTGTTTATCTAGAAAGGTCTTTGTTTCTCCTTCATGCTAAAGGATACTTTTGCTGGATATACTATTCTAGGATAAAAATTCTTTTCTTTCTGCACTTTAAATATGTCATGCTACTCTCTCTTGACATGTTAAGTTTCCACTAAAAAGTCTGATAACAGATGTATTGGAGCTCCACTGTATATTATTTATGTGTTTTTTCTTGCTGCTTTTGAGGATTCTTTCTTTATCCTTGATTTTTGGGAGTATCATTATCGAATGATTTGAGGTAGTCTTTTTTGGGTTAAATCTCCTTGGTGTTCTATAACCTTCTTTTACTTGAACGTTGTTATCTTTCTTTAGGTTTGGGAAGTTCTCTAATATTATCTCTTTGAATAAGCTATCTAATACTGTCTCTTTCTCTACTCATTCTTTGTGGTCAGGAACTCTTAGATTTGCCTTTTTCAGGCTATTTTCTTGATCTCGTAGGTATGCTTCATTGTTTTCTACTTTTTGTTTTTCTTTTGTCTTCTCTGACTTTGTAGTTTCAAATAGCCTGTCTTCAAGCTTACTAATTTTTTCTTCTGCTTGATCAATTCTGCTATTAAGAGACTCTCGTGCATTCTTAAGCATGTCAGTTGCATTTTTCAACTCTAGGATTTCTCTTGATTCTTTTTAAGTAATTCAATCTCTATGTTAAATTTATCTAATAGAATTCTGAATTCTTTCTCCATGTTATTGTAAATTTATTTGCATTTCTTCAAAATAGCTATTTTGTATTTTCTGTTTGAATGGTCATGTATCTCTGTTTCTCCAGGATTGGTCCCTGGTGCTTTGTTTAGTTTTTTTGGTTAGGTCATGTTTTCCTGGATAGTGTTGATGCATGTAGATATTTTCTGGTGTCTGGGCATTGAAGATTTAGGTATTTATTGTAATCTTCACAATCTGAGCTTGTTTGTGCCTGTTCTTCTTAGGTAGACTTTCCAGGGGAGTTGGTCCCCAAGACCAATAGTGCTGTAGTTTTGCAGACTTGTAGGCTCTCAGACTATGGTGCTCTCAGATAAGATCTGGAAGAATTCTCTTGGTTCCCAGGTAGAGTCTCTTGTTCTTTTCCTTTACTTACTCCCAAACATATAGAGTCTTATTATCTGTTCTGAGCCACATGGAACTGAGGGTTTGGTGATTTGAGCACCTCTGTGCCACCACCACAGGGACCCTGCTGCATCAGACCTGAAGCCAGCACAGCACAGTCTTTCCCGGGGTCTTCCCTTTCAGTGTGGCAAATTCACTTAAGCCCCAGGTTGGTTCCGATAAACTGCCTGAGGACCAGAAATTAGAGTCCAAAGTCTTAGCAATTTACTTGATGTTTTATTCTACTGTGGCTAAGCAGACATTCAAAACACAATACAAAGTCCTTCTCATTCTTCCATCATCCTTTCACAGGCAGAAGAGCCTCTCCCTGTAGCCACCACCACCACCAGTCCACAAAGGAATATGCCAGTCCTTGGGGGATTCTACCAGTCAAGTGCTATAGTTTACTTAAAGCCCAAGGACTTTTCCATTAACTCGTGCTGAGTGCTGCAAGGCTTAGGACTCACCCTTCAGGGCAGTGTGCTCCCCTCTGCCCCAGGGAAGGCCGGAAATGCTGTCCAAGGCCTGCCCGTAGACACCACAAGGTCCTGTTTGTTGCCCTACTCCACTGTGGTCGAGCTGGTACATAAAAGGAAAGACAAAGTCTACCTCACTTTTTCTCTGTTTTTCTCAAACAGAAGAAATCTTTAAATTTCTTACCCACTGTAGATTTCACCATGGTCACCCTGAAGCCAGCATGTCTCAGAGCCCAAAGCCCATGGTGTACTCCCTGGGTATTGCTGCTTGTTATTCAGGGCCCAAGGGCTCTCTAGGCAGCAGGTGAGAAATTCTGCTGGGACTAGGCCCTTCGCTTCAAGGCAGTGGGTTCTTTTTTGGCCCAGGGTGTGTCCAGAAATGTCATCTGGGAGCTAAGACTTAGAATGGAGGCCTCATGACTCTGCTCAGTGCCCTAGTCTACTGTGGTTGAGCTTCAAAGTCCTTTTTACTCTTCACTCTCATCTCCTTCAGGAGAAGGATGGAGTTATTTTCCTTGCTATGAGCCACACTCATGTTGGCAAGCCCTCCCTTTGCTGTGACAGCTGATACCTCCCTAAGTCATGTGCTGCCCTAGTTCACTGGCTCTAAACCTAACCTAGTACCAGGAGTTGCCTAGGAATTGCAATCCTTGTGTCTTAGACTGCCTTGCAAGTTTACCTAACGCTGTAGAGCACTCTAGCTCATGATGGTGAGGCTTGACAAGAGAGTCAAGTTCTGGCCACTGGGATGGGCTACTCCCCTCTGGCCAGGGATGATCCAAATGCTCCCTCTATTTATGGGTGTTAATTGAGCCCATTACAGCTATATTTTTTTGTTGTGACAGGGCAGCAATGTTCAATGAAAAGTCCCCCCGTATCTGCACTCTCCCTCTTCAGAGTGCTCAGATTCTTCCTGCTGCATACCCACTGCCAGTGTGTGGGGGAGAAGAGGCTTCCACGATTCAAGACTGTATCTCCTGCCCTCCTCAATATCTCTTTCCATGATACAACGTTAGAACCAGGTACTGTGATTGCTGACCTGATGTTTGGTTCTTGTCATGATGCTTTTCTATGTGCATATAGTTGGTAAAAATTGGTGTTCCAGCAATTGGATGAATGGTGTAGGCTTCTATTCCACCATCTTAATTTTTATTAAAAATAGTAGTTGTTGTAAGTAAATTTTTAAAGACTCAAAACGGAGAAAACAGGCTTTTGGTATTTATTTTCTAGGCAAGTTTCTAACTTCCTTTTACCATCCTCTGTGTGAATCCAAGTAGCTTTCCACGTCAAAGGCAAGGCTGT
Organism: Macaca fascicularis; assembly: GCF_037993035.2. Taxonomy (NCBI): domain Eukaryota; kingdom Metazoa; phylum Chordata; class Mammalia; order Primates; family Cercopithecidae; genus Macaca; species Macaca fascicularis. The sequence goes on along the minus strand of NC_088386.1, from coordinate 7,820,929 downwards.
CAAACCCATCTCCTCCGGGCATGGAAATGTGTCAATCTGCACTGAGCTGGTAAATTTAGCATGCATTAATTCAAGTGATCTTGGAGCTACAAATGCTCTTGTACTTATTTATATAAAATAAAATAGGAATGCCTCTGAAATAAATCAGTTTTTCAGGAGATGAGCTAATAAAGGCAGAAAAGAAAAAAAGCTTCATGGCAAGTTCTGATCCAAAGAATCTGAGGTGATGGTAGAAAAGTAAATTATAGTCATATGGCCACAGAAAATATGGTATTGAGTGAGTGCTCATGTCTGGCACTGTCACTTAGACACAGTGAAAGTAGAGAACTCTCCAAAGGAGACTGTATAGTGGTGGGGGATGGGGTGGAGTGGAGAGTCTCCAAAGGCCACCAGCATGGGAAAGATTCATAGGATGTCATTATTTCCCAGTTAATGGCTTCTCTTCTACATATATCAGAGGGCTGCAACATACATGCTTGCTAGAGATTATCTGATTAAGACCATGATTTGTAGTTTTTGTGAGAATATTAAAAAGGTGTGTATAATTACCATTTATAAATAAACCTCAGTAGGAAGTAATTATATTTTTACCAGAAATTTTAAATATTAGGCTATAATTCTTTTTGTGGTATTACCTATAATAATTCTAATATTTCTTTCAAGCTTTGTAGATCTGTGCGATGATAATCAAAGAGAAATACATGAATACATATTTCAGGCCATTAAGTATCATGTATGTGGGAGTTTCAGGCATTCTTGAGTGTTGACTGAGAGTTCATATTTAGTAGAAAATGAAAAGGATAGAATTAGAATTGGTGAAGCACAAAGATTCCCAGGTGATGATCTTATATGCAGTAAATTGGTGAAGATAATTAATTTGAAAAGCTACTCATTTTATCCGTATTTCTTTCTTTATCATTCCAGTTTAAAACTTTGCTAAATTTCATAGTGTCTTATAATTTCAGTCCCAAAATAATAGCAGCAAGTGACAGCACCATGTGGTAGAGCAAGCATGGACTTCGAGGGGAGAAAAAAAAAAAGGCTGAACAGAATTTAAACACAAATTCCATCACTTAATGGCTGTGCAAACTTGGACAAGAAACTCATCTTTTGTTTTGCAGCTTCCTGTATGGCAATATGGGTAATAATACCTAGCACACATAGAGGTTGCAAGGATGTTATGGGATATCATATGTAAAGAGCTTGAGACGTAGTAAGTACTTATAAGTGGCAACTACTATTGCAATTGACAGCTGAAAATAATATTTGGAAAGTTGGGTCTCACAAGAATGTGTAACTTGACATTTCAAAATTCTTACAAATTTTAACTTTTTTATTAGCATCCTAATTTCATTAGCAGATGTACTGTAATTGGCATACGCTGCTATTTCTTAGGTAGAACATTTGCTTGCAGCTTATTTGGCTGACATTCTCAGTTATAACCTAAGTAACTATGATTTCATATTCTGTCCCTGAAGCACCAAGCACTCAAAAGCACACTCATTTTCTTTGCATGAAGCACACATGAATATGATTGCACAGTTGTTGATGACACAAAACAGTCATCAATATGGTTTACTCATCTAATCCAAATAAGTTACGAATACAGGCCCAGATTCAACTAGACAAATCTCCATTCCAAGCCTCAAGCATTATAAAAAAGAACAAAGAGTAAAGCATCGATTGGGCCATGTGTCCTCCCTGCTTGTGAATTCTCACCCATTTTAACTCTGTTTACACCTTGAACATCATTACCTCCATCTAATAGCTCTGAATTTAGAAAAATATCCATGAGTGAGTCAATGCGTTAAATCTGTGTATGTGAAAGTGTTCAATCCTTACAACAACCTTGAAAAGTTATTATAAGTATGTCTATTTTATGATGAGAACATTGAGACTCAAAACATAATTTTACATAATTTTTCAGATATTGCACAGCTAGAAAGTAGCAGAGCTAGACTTTAACTTCAGGTCTTCATGACTCACAGACCTAGAGTTTTTATTATACAGAGCATTGCAATAATACGGTTAGTAAAATATCGCTTTCTTTCAGTTTTCATATAATTTTCTAGCCAAATAGCATTCACTAACCCCCCATTGCTTCTTAGGTGAAGATTACATGTCTGGATCATTCACAATCTGAACTTAAACTTCGATTCAGCTTAATTACTTACTACGTCATAAAGGGCAACCCATGTTCTAACGAGTGGGTCTCATTCAGTCTCTATGAGCACTTACTATCCTCCACACATTCAGGATTCTTCCATTAGAAAAGAAAAATGTGTTAAATCAATCCCAAGCCAGGATGATTTCACGTGGTTTTACAAAGGGACGTTAAGAACTGTGGAAAGAAAGTGTTAGGAAGAAGGTATTAAGGAGAAACTCTTTAGAACACTCTATAACTACTTGTTTTATTTCCTTTAATAAAGGTATTTTCAGTGTTCCTTTAATTTACAATAGGAAGAGGATTTTCTTGAATATTGAATACAATACAAAGTAGAAAATACAGGCCCTTTTTATCCCAAAGAAGCAACTATGAAAACTGCTATACTTAAAATTCTTTTCTGTGTTTTTTATTGCTATATTATAATTGTACACATTTGGGGGTACATGATCAAATCAGGGTAATTGTAATATCCACAACCTCAAACAATTATATTTTCTTTGTATTGGGAACGTTACAGTTATTTTCTTCTAGCTGTTTTGAAATGTAGAATAAATTATTAACTATAATTTTCCTACTGTACTATTGAATACTAGAATGTATTCCATCTGTCCAATTTTATTTTTTTATGGAGATATGGTCTGGATCCATCCACCAGGTTGGAGTGATCATAGCTTACTGTGGTGTGATCATAGCTTACTGCTGCTTCAATTTCCTGGGCTTATGTGATCCTCCCCACTCAAACTCCTGAGCAGCTGAGACTACAGGCATACTCCACTATGACTGGATAATTGTTGCCCAGGCTGGTCATGAACTCCTGGTCTCAAGATTTTTCTACCTAAGCCTCCAAAAGAGCTGGGATTACAAGCATGTGCCACTCTGCCCAGCCACCAACCTTATTTTTGTACTCATTAACCAACTTCTGTTTATTCTCTCCCCTCCCTTCCCTTCCCAGCTTCTAGTAACCACCATTCTACTCCGTCCCTCCATTAGATACACTTCTTGATTTCCCACATGAGTGACAACATGTGATATTTATCTTTCTGTGCCTAAATTATTTTAGTAACATAATGACCTTCAGATCCATCCATGTTACTGAAAATGACAGAATTTCATTTTTTTATGGCTGAATAGTATCTCATTTTGTATGTATAAGACATTTTCTCTGTCCATTCATCCACTGATGGACACTTAGGTTGATTTAATATCTTGCCCACTGTGAACAGTGCCGCAATAAACGTGGGAGCACAGAAGCCTTTTTGATATACTGATTTCCTTTCTTTTGGATACACACCCAGCAGTGGGACCGCTGGATCACCCAGTAGTATCAGTTTTAGTTTTTGTAGTAAACTCCATACTGTTTTTCACAATGGCTGTACTTTACATTCCCACCAACAGTGTATAGCATCTTCTTCCCTTCTCCACATCTTTGCTATCATATGTTACTTTTTGTCCTTTTAATGATCGTTTTTCCAACTGGGGTGAGATGATATCTTACTGTGGTTTTGATTTTCATTTCCCTCATAATTAGTGATGTTAAGCATTTTTTAATATACATGCTGACCATTTGCATGTCTTCTTTGGAGAAACATCTATTTATGTCCTTTGCCCATTTTTTAATTGAATTGTTTTGGCTATTGAGATACTTGAGTTTCTTATATATTCTGATGATTATTTCCCTGCTAGATAGTTAGCTTTCAAATATATTCTCCCACTCTATATGTTGTTTCTTTACTTTGTTACGGTTTCTTTTGCTGTATAGCGCTTTTTAGCTTTACATAATTCCATTTTTTGTTTGTGCCTCAGTTGCCTGTGCTTATCAGGTCTTATGCCAAAAATCTTTGTCCTAGACCAGTGTCGTGTAGCGTTTTCCCAATATTTTCTTCTAGGAGTTTCATAGTTTTAGGTCTTAGATTTTTCTAAATATACAATATTATCTGTAAACAAGGATAATTTGACTTCTTCTGATCTATTTTGAATGGCCTTTATTACTTTTCTCTTCTGTAACTGCTCTGTCTAGAACTTGCAGTATTATGTTGAATAAAAGTGATAAAAATAGGCATCCTTGTCTCATACCTGATCTTAGTGAAAAGGCTTTCATTTTTTCTCCATTCAGTATCTTACTAGCTGTGGGCTTGTCACATGTAGCCTTTATTGTGATGAGGTATGTTACCTCTACACCCAGTTTGCTGAGGGTTTTTATTATAAAAGGATGTTGAATTTTATTAAATGTTTTTCCTTCATCTACTAAAATGATTATACGGTTTTTGACCTTGATTCTGTTACTGTAAGGTGTTACAGTTATTGATTATGTGTATGTTGAAACATCCTTGCATTCTTGAAATGAATGCCACTTGATCATGGTAAATTATCTTTTTAATATGTTGGTGAATTATGTTTGCTAATATTGTGTTGAGAACTTTTGCATCTGTGTTCATCAGTGATATTGGCCTGTAGTTTTCTTTTTTGTGTGTCTTTGGTTTTGGTATCAGAGTAGTGCTTGCCTTATACAGTGAGTTTGAATGCATTCCCTCCTCTTCAACTTTTGAAATACTTTGAGCATAATTAGTACTAATGCTTCTCTAAATGTTTAGTAGAATTCAGTAGTAAAGCCATCAGCTCCTGGAATTTTCTTGAATTAAGGACATTTTATTGCAGTTTCTTTATCGTTGCTTGTTATTGATCTGTTCAGGTTTTCTATTTCCCCGTGGTTTAATCTTGGTGAGGTTGTGTGGGTTTGTGAGTTCATCCATTTCTTCTAGATTTTCTAATTCATTGGCATATTGTTGTTAATAGTAGTCTCTAATGATTCTTTAAATTTCTGTGGTATCAACTTTAATGTTTCCTTCTTTTGTCTCTGATTTTATTTATTTGAATCATCTATTTTTCCTTCATCTTGCTAAAGACTTGTTGACTTTATCATTTCAGAAAAACAGCCTTTTGTTTCATTGATCTGTATCTTTTTAGACTCAATTTCTGCTCTAATCTTTATCATTTCTTTACTTCTACTAATTTTGAATTTGGTTTGTTCTTGCTTTTGTAGTTCCTTGGGGTGCATCATTAGGGTGTTCAACTGGAATCTTTCCTTTTTTTAATGTAGGCATTTATTGCTATAAAATTCCCTCTTAGTTCCATTTTGCTGCCTCCCATAAGTTCTGGCATTTTGAGTTTCCATTTTCATCTGTTTTAATTTTTAAAACTTTCTTCTTAACGATTTTATTGACCTGTTGTTCATTCAGGAGCATGAATGAACATTGTTCATTCAATAAAATTGTTTAAATGTATGTATTAGTAATTTCCAAAGTTTCTCTTTGTTATTGACTTCTAGTTTTATTATGTGTAGTCAGAAACAATACTGAATATGATTTCTAGTTTTTTTTTAAAATTTTTTGAGAATTGTGTGGCCTATTGTATGGTCTGTCCTAGAGTATATCCCATGTACTCATGAAAAGAATGTGTATTCTGCAGCAGTTGGATGAAATGTTCTGTAAATGTCTGTTAGGTAAATTTGGTCTAGAGTATAATTCCAACTTTTTAAATTGATTGTTTTCCTGGATGATCTGTTTATTTTTGAAAGTGAGGTGTTAAAGTCCTGTACCATTGTTGTATTGCAATCTATCTTTACTTTTAGATCTTTTAATATTTGCTTTATATATGTGGATGCTCCAGTGTTGGGTGCATATATATTTAGTATTGTTACATTCTCTTACTGAATTGACCGTTTTATCATTGTACAATAATCTTGTTTCTTTGTATGTTTTTGGCCTAAAGTCTTTTTTATCTGATATAAGCGTAGCTAGCTCCTACTGTTCTTTTCTGGTTTCAATTTGCGTGGAATATCTTTTTTCATCCCTTCACTTTCAGTCTATTTGTGTCTCTATAGTGAAGTGAGTTTTTTATAGGCAGCATGCAGTTGGGTATATATAAAAATCCATTCAGCCACTCTACATCTTTTACCTGGAGAATTTAGTCCGTTTACATCCAATATTATCAGTAGGTAAGGACTTACTAATGACGTTTTGTTACTTGTTTTCTAGTTGTTGTGTAACTACTCTTCATTTGACCTTTCTTACTATTGGGCTTTGTATTTAAGTGTTTTTCTCTGGTAATACGTTTTAATTCATTGCTTTTTATTTTTAGTTTATATATTATAGGCTTTTGCTTTGTGATTACTATGAGGCTTATGGAAAACATTCTGTAGTTATAGCAAGTATTTAAAACCAATGCCAACTTAAGTGTGATAGCAACAAAAGAAGAAACAAACAAAAAATAGAAAAACTGTATGCATTAGTTTCCTTCTCCATTTTGAAATCTTGATACCATAAATTACTTTTTTTTTCTTTTTTGAGATAGTGTCTCACTGTGTCACCTAGGCTGGAGTGCAGTGGTATGATCTAGGCTCACTGCAACTTCCGCCTCCCGGGTTCAAGCAATTCTCCTGCCTCAGCCTCCTGAGTAGCTGGGATTACAGGTGTGTGCCACCACTCCCAGCTAATTATTTTTGTATTTTTAGTAGAGACGGGGTTTCTCCGTATTGGCTAGGCTGGTCTCAAACTCCTGACCTTGTGATCCGCCGGCCTTGGCCTCCCAAAACCCTGGGATTATAGGTGTGAGCCACTGCCCCTGGCCCACAAGTTAAGATTTTTATATTGCCTAGCTCTTAATAAGTTGTTTTAGTTATTATTTTTAATAGTTTGGCCTTTTAGATTTCTTACCAAAGATGTAAGTGTTTTAAACACCACAATTACAATATTAGTATAATAATTATGCTAGTGACATTTTCTATCAATTTGAAGAATTCCCTCTAGCATTACTTGTAGGACTAGTTTTGTAGCAATAAATTCTCTCATCAGTTGTTTGTCTGGATAAGTCTTTATATTTCCCTCATTTTTGAATGATAACTTTGCTGGGTACAGTATTCTTAGTTGGCTTTTTTCCTTCAGTACTTTGAATATATTGTTCCACTCTCTCCTGGTCTGTGAGCTTTCTGCTGAAGTCAGCTGCCAGACTTACTGGCTTTCATTTATTCCAAATTTTTAATAATACATAGTAGTATGCTAAGTGTGGTGGAGGGTGTCATTAAATTGAATAATCCCTTCACTTAAAGAGTGGTGACAGGAAATGTCACTACTTAGAAAGATAAGCAGTTTTCAACTATGCTCATAAATAATCAAGCTTGTTGTTGGATGTCCCATTAAGCTACCATAAAAGAAATGAAACAGATATGGCAACCAGAAAGAGAAATTGATCACATAGAAATAGACTCACATTTGGTCAACAATTGGTTGGATCTCCACATTCAAATTACGATTTTCAATTAAAAGTTTTCTTAAATTTATAAAAGCAGCCAATGGTTGGATACATGTACTTATGTAAAGCAGTTTTAGTTGACTCTGCTATATAAACTGTAACCAGTGTCATAATTTATAATTCTGGCTATTATTTTCTCGTGACTGAAACATTTGCCTGCATATATAAGGCCCTTAGTTTTGGAGGCCAAGGCTTCTGAAAATTGAATTGATTGTCAAAATGTTGAAGTAAAGGAGAATGGACCGCATTTGGGTGTCATTTATTGAATCTAAGATAAGCTTTGGTGAAAAGATTTCCCCCAGTATAAAATGTAGCACCACAGAGTTCCAGTATCCAGGTCAGAACAATCCCCTTTATTTTATTACATTTTTTCCTCTGTAATAGTAACAGTGTTTTCAGACTGTTTTACTGCCCTTTATAAACATGCTTTCAAAAGATGATTTTGAGAACCAAATATTCTTGTTTTTAACTTGTCCTTTCTGACTACCTCGGCAAATGACTAAATCTTATTCCAAGTGAGTGGAGTTTGTGGGAGTCCACAGAATCATTGAGGGTACATTTTGAATGTATATGGTGAGGCTGACCCTGGCTCTTGCTTCCTTGAGATAACTAAAGAGAACCCAGGCTTGTCCTGCATCAGTTTCTTTCCTTTCTCCTCCCTCATGGTTCCTACTTTGTTAAGTTGACTCTTGAATTTTTGCAATGGAGAAAATAGTGAAAATATGAAAGAAACATATCAGTGAGGGTTTGTAAAAACCAGGGCTAGAAATTATTGTACAGGGTCATAGAGAAGAGCAGCCTTGGAAAAACTGTATTTCTGATCAGAACTTTATACTTGACATTTAGCATTTATCAGCTCTATAATAAGGGGAAAATAATCTTAATTTCTAAAAGTTTCAAAAGGAGTTTTTCTTGTTGTTGTAATATATGTCTTTTCTCTGAAGAAATACAAATAAAAGACAATTTTAAAATTGCATTTCGTTGCATAGACAAAAAAGCAATTAAGATCTATTGTGTATTAATTTTCGTATTACCTTTAGCCTGATACAACATTATTATTACAACTGTACCTTATAGGCAAGTCTTTCACTAGGCTTAATATGTATTTTTATTATATATTATTACAAAAGTATATTTTCTTTGCATATTTTTTAATTTATGTAAATTTATGTATATTTTACATAGCACTTTTTGTCTTAGATGTTTTTACTAATCACTTAAATTTTAAGATTTATCCATGTTCCTATGTGTACACTGAGTGTAATGTTTTCAAAGGCTACATAAAACTTAATATTTGTACTTGTTCACTCTCCTGTTGCCACCAGGTTGCTCTCAGTTCTTAGCTACCATGCATTACACTGCAATTAACATTTTTGTGTATTTCCTTTTATAGAGCCATGTGATAATGTATTTGAGATATATATACAGAAATATATTGGAGATACATGCCCAGGAGTGGGATTACTAAGGCACAATATATGCATCTATTTAATATGACCATCAGTACCCATCCAGGACAACTGCTCCAGCTCATACTTCCTACAGTAAAAAGAAAAAAAGCAATTTTCTATTACTTGTAAACACTTGGCTTTATCGAACTTTCTAATCTTTGCCAGGTTAATAGGTGTAATCTGATGTTTTAATAGGAGTTTTAACTTTACACAGTGTTATTTTAACTGTCACAATACATTAGACTGAATTATGTGGATTATAGCTTTGTCAGTACTAAAAGCCTATACTTTCCATATAGAATAAAGCAAATAAGGACTATACCAGTCAAGGGGAAGATGTTAAGTCTACATGTGTCTTTTTTTTTTTTTGGTTGGAACACTGGAGAAAGTAAAAGTTAAAGAATCCATGTAGGTAACTGAGAGCTTAGCCCAGTGGCCTGGAATCCTATAATAACCAACACATCCTTTTATAATCAATGCTTCATAATGAACCTTTACTATTTTGAAATGAAATTTATAGATTATCTGATTCATCAATACAATATTTTTAAAATATTGTTCCAAGAATAGTATAAAGGGGAAACATAACAAAAGTAATTCATAATGAAGTAATATGCTTCTCAATATGTAAACTAGTGGGCAGATCTATAGTAGAAGACAAAAAGAAATAAATACATGCATCTGTACATAGAATCATAATGAAAGCAACAGCAATAGAAGCTGCTTGAAACAGGTGTATTTTATTAGCAATTTAAATAGTACAGCATTGCTGCTCATGATGTGCTTTTCCAGTACAGCGAACAATTTTTGGCAGTATCCTTAACAAAAAGCGTAAAACTTTGCCTCAATTTATGGGTTAGTTGCATTTCTGGAACACTCAGTAATATTAAAACCTAGTGAAAACTATGTTTTTCATTTAAACATAAAATAAAATTGGATTCAAGGATCAAACATTTTTGAGTAAGTCTTTCTCCCTGCACTAATGCCCAGCAAGATATTTGAAAGTGATACAAAATGCACCCTTGTGGGATTCTTTCATGCTCTATTGTGCTTGCTCCTGCCTATGAAAAACCAGAAGCACACCCTTCAACAAACAAAATATCCGTTGGACTTGTAAAACCACTCACTTGGCTAAATGAGTCTTGGCACCCAGTCTTAGTTTGTATTTACTGGTTTTTAAAATTTTTAAAATTAATTAATTAATTATCTTTTTAGAGATGGGATCTCATTATGTTGCCCACACTGTTCTTGAACTCCTGGTCTCAAACAAGTCTCCCACCTAAGCCTCCTGAATAGCTGGGATTATAGGCACAAGCCACTATGCCCAGCTACTATTTTAAGTATAGTTAAATCTTCTTAATGTAACAAGTCACTAACTAGTTACTATCCATGCTGAGCACATACCAACTTCTAATTGCTCAGCTCAATTAAATCATATATATAAAACCATGGTGTATTTTGTAAAGTGACAACATTTGATAAAGCTGGGGTGGACCTCTTTCTTATTATCTATGGCAGAGACAGAAATTGCTAAAAATAGAGATCATAGGTTTTTTTTTTTTTTTTTTTTTTTTTTTAATCTAGTCAGGTTTGGATTCCAATTCTGGTTCTCTGGCTAGTACTATAAACTTGATCAAGTTAACCATTGTCCCTAAGCCTCCAACCCAACTTGAAAGACTAGGTTGTTGATGTTTGCTATACGGCATTGCTGTTTAGTACAAATAAAATAATATATGCACATTCATGCCTCAGTGCAGGCAGTCAGTGAACGTCAGTGTACTTCCAATGATGGATGACATTCCTATAAATGGACCTTGAGCCTTCAACTAGCACAATAGCTTTTGTGCTTTGCATGGCTTCGTCTCTACAGACACAAGACATTTTGTTGATTGATCAGCCTCTAATTACAGGACAGAATCACTTAAAGTAAATTATTGAGAAATTTTGATGTTTTAGTGCAAAAGAGAGACAGGTTAGTGAGAGAAAATATTCAGAAATAAGGAGCGTAGATGAAACATTTTTGGATTTAGGTATCTTCTCTCAGATTCATTCTCATTCTGTACCATTCCATCAACCTTAAGATGGCAAAGTAACTTGAGTTCCACGTTGGATGTCTGACACCCTTTGAAATACTGCACAAGAAGTATGCCATTCTCAGAGTTGGTCTTCATTCTCTGAGGTGTCCGGTGTGTGTGTGTCTGTAGGGGTGGGCATATTTAAAGTACAGCTCACTATTACATTTTGTGATGAGCTTTAGATTATTAATGTATTTGAGCTCTACTAACTCCCTAATGTGAATTACGTTATGGTGTACTATTTAAAACTGGTTTTTGTTTTTTTTTTAAGACATGATCTGTCATATATCGTTTATCATGTGAAATTGGTCCTAAAGTTAATTTTCCAAAATTCTTACTGAGAGGCCAGTCTTGCCCAGGAATCACATTTTAATTTTTACCTACATTGTCTTTTAAACAATGAATACATTTTAGAGAAATAGAAACAGCTCCAGAGAGCACTTGGCCCCTTTAAATTCGGCCTGCAATCCATTGTTATTGATGAAGTACCACATCATAAAGAAAGTGGTTTGCATTCAATTTCCCCTTTTGGAACTAAGGACAAGAGCAAGTTTTGCAAAGCACTTTTGCAGTAGTTGGTGATGCCTAGATGAAACATGTAGTAGAAGAGCATGGCGTTATAAATGGAGTGCACTGACTTTTATCTCTTAGAAGTACAGTCTGATCTTTGCCTCCTGTATCCCTCTAACTGGGCACAATAGGATGGGAGGAGTGTGGCAGTGTGCCAGCACACAAGTATGGGGACGGGAGGTGGGCACAGAAAGATGAAAAAACGGTGGAGGCTCAGAAGTTTCCAGAGTGAGAAACAAGAGGCATATTGCCAAGGGACAAATTTCCAGATAGATTTGATGCTCTTTTATCTTGCTGTTGCTTTTCAGCAGTTGAAAGTGTTTAGGGGCAGATGCAACTGTCTGCATCCAGACAGTCTGTTTGTTTTAACAGAACACTGCATTCAAAGCCTCTTGAACAGTGAGAGTTCAGATGATCTTCTGCCTTCACCTGGAGCAGAAAATAATCTAGTCTCACACTTCCATTGCTGCCAACGTATGTGACTAATTATGGGAGAGAGTTTTTGGGGAGAGGCCAAATGTAGGTGAAGATTAGAGAGACACAGAGGATAGAGTCTGAACTCTGGATACAGATGCCATATGAATTGGGTGCTATAGGACCAGATTGTCATAATACTGAATAATAAAAATAAAATGGACTTTTGAACTTGTATACGGAAAAGTCAAATTCAGAGAAGTAAGGTTAATAAGAAATAAGATTAAGCCTTGGGACATAAAAGTTTTTAAAGAGCTATTCAAATCATTAAGACCTTAAGGACCAATAAAAACCAAAAGGAAGAGAAGGGAAACAGCATTTGACTTCCTATAGATGCTTCACACCCTCTGCTAAGTGTTTTGTTTTAATCAGTTCAATGATTTTCAAAATGTAAGCCTCTGGACCAGCCACATCAGCACTTCCTGTATACTTCGCATAAGTGCACATTCTTGGAGTCTACCCCAGATTTAGAGTCAGAGCTTCTAGGGGTGGGGTCCGGTAATTGATACTTTTTAACAAATCTTCCAGAAATTCCAACATGACCCAAAATTTGAGAACCTCAGTGTGAATTTCTGTCATCTTCACCACAGCTCTGCAAGCTTTTAAGGTAATGAAGCATCCCAGTGACGTTAGGGAACTCGTGAGAGGTGGCAGCAGGACTAATATTCAACACTCAGATCTGTCTGATTTCCCGCCCTGCTTCTTGTCTGATTTTTCCCTCACTGTTCCTCAGTAGGCATTACAGGTATTTTGTAGGAATGTAAGAGGAAGGAAGGCATCGTATTCATCATCCAACAAGGTGTGGATGCTTTGTGAATAGGTGATAAGTGTTAGGCAGGTTAAAAAGACAGAGACTGCAAGAGTTTTAGATTTTGACAAAGGGTTCAGTTAACATTGGTTTTCTACAGCAAATAACTAGGTACTGACCCAGAAAATGAGAATAGGTTACCCACAACAAACAACTGGATTCTGAGCCGAAAGCACTTCTGAGCCAGGATCTTTCTGGTTAGGGCAGTGATTTTCACTAAACCAGCAGCATTAGCATCCCTTAGAAATGTGTTAGGAATGCAAATTCTGGGCCCAAGAATCAGAAAGTCTAGTGGGGCCCAGCAGTACTGACATTAGCAAACTCTCTAGTTGACTGAGACGCACACTGAAGTGAGAATACCTGTGGGATAGAGGCACAGATGGTCTCAGAGGGAGTACTGAGTGAGGCTGAAAAGAGGTGATTGGTAATAACTGGGTTGAGTAAGTGGGGAAGGCAGAGTGATCAAGGTAAATTATAACATGGAGTCAGAGAAAGGAAGGATGAGAAACAGAGAAAACAGAGAGGCCTCAGAATAATACTTGGAAAGGAGTCGGAAGTCTTCCTTTCCTGTAGCATCTTCTTTTTGCTTGATCAATGCAAACTGCCTGTCAAAGTGTTATTTATTCACTGTTGGTGAAACAGTTAATGGTTTTGTAATTTTGTTCTGAATAAGAAATTGTACACTTATTATTTCATGCATTTAACAGAGCTTGAAATTAACACTGCTGCTGGAGCAGGATTCATGTTGTTACCTCCAGCCCCTGGCAGGAAATGTCCTCTACCAGAGGGGAGAAGTAACCTAGTGGTCTTCTGTCTGTGGTGATGCTCTCTGTGTGGCCTGGTAACAGAATCAGAAACAATTAGGTTCTTAAGATCATTATCATTTTTGTTAACAATGCTTGCTTGCCAAGGTCTGTAATAATCATTTTTCAGTTTTCGAGTTTATTTTGCTGCTTAGTGAGGTTGATTTTAGAAAAGGGATTATATCTGATAGCCTAACTCACTATCAGGCAAAATAAATTTAGAACTCCACCCTAAAACTTTTTCTCTATATTCAGGTGGGGTCACTTTCCCCACAATGCCAGCCCTGACCCCAGGTCATTTTCCAGGGAAAAATAGTGTGAAATGAAAGGCCAGGCATTTAGCATCAGCAAAGCACTTCAGCCCACTTACAACTGCATAGGACTTCAGACCACTTACAACTGCAGTACCCTGGGGAAGTTTCTGGAGCTCTTGAGCCTCTCTTTTCTCTTATGTAAATTGGGGATAGAGAAGCCTAATGGAACACTTACCTGTAAAAGTTAAACATGGCAACAAATATGAAGAGCCTGAAAGGTAATAATCAAAATTTACTGAGCACCTACTCTGTACTGAATGCATGCTTTACTCAAGATATCTTCCGTTTTTACCCAAGAGTTTCTCAAACATTTCCACTTTTATAACTTCAGTAACACAAAATAATAAAGGATTTCACGACAATCTAAAGCAAAAATGTGGCCTGCAAGTAGCATTACATTTGTAAGAAAACATGTATTTCATATTTTAGGTGAATTATATGTTTTGCAAGAATATCATCATTTTTGCTTTTATAAAACTATTTTAAAGTACTTATTTAAAGTAAATAAGTCATCGGAGATGTGCTACCTTAGCCCTATGGATTTAATAGTAATATAGTGCAAGGAGACATGATGAAAACAAATGGGAGGGCAAAGCACACCTCTCCCACCAGGGACTAGGTCAGGCGCTTCCTTTGCATTAACTTGTCCAGTACTCACAATGACCTCATGTAGTAAGTTCTACTATTATCTCCACTTTATAGCTAAATAGACTGTGCTTTCAGAGGTTAAAGTAAACCTCTCATGATTACAGAGTTTCGAAAGGGATAAGGATTGGAACCCATGTTTTCTGTTTACAGCCCCGAACTCTCTTTCACCTCTCAGTGAAGGTTTTATTTACCTTTGATTTCTTTTGTCACCTGTATGTATTTATTTCTAGTTTAACTTACAATTTTTTTTTTTTTCTCAAATCTTGTCATAGTTTTCATTCTCACTACTCCTGCTTTTGTTTAGGATAATTCCACTGGGTAAAGAATTTCAAATAAGTAACCAGTTATTATTGTGCAATTATTTCTATAATTGAAGACAGAGGTGAAATTTGCTCCTGAATCAATAACAAATAACTTGATAAATGATTAATATACAATCTAACACCAAGATAAACACTTTGCATAAAAAGACCTCCAATAAGTGCTTATTGAATTTAATAAAAGCTTACAAGTTATAAAAATTAAACTAATTTACTCATCTTGGAAGAAACTTCCAAATAGAATAGTTATATGGTAACTGATTAAAATTCAGATGTATTTTTAAAAGCAAGCTGACAAAGTGCTTTAAATTCCTTCAGCTTAATTTGATTTGTTCGTGTACTCCACCACTCATTTATTTATTTATTCAATGAACATTTAGCTGGTTCTTATAATGTTACAGAAATCACACTGAATCTCAAAACTGTAAAGAAGAATCAAGCATAATATTTGCATTTGGAAAATGTAAACGTGTTGACTTAGGCTACTGATACTGTTTGTTTCATTTCTATATTAGCAAATCTTTAAAAATGTTTATCTTTGCAATCATCAAACACAAGATTTTTACCACTGTAGACTGAGATATAATTAAGTCAGTTGAACAAGTATTGTTGAGGCAATGTTAGCAGTTTTTGCTAATAAAAATAAGGAGCTTTTAATTACATTAAAATTTTCCATAAATAATGCTTTTTTAGTGTATGTATCTACTTATTTAGCATGTATTTATATACAGAATATTTATTGTTTATCTGGAATTCAAATATAACTTTGTGTTCTGTATTTTATCTGGCACCCCTAATTTGGAGTGCTCATAATTTCATTCCCTTCTAGTTTTAATATAGTTATAAAAGTACAGCAAAAAAAAAAAAAAAAAAAAAAAAAAGCCTAATGAAGCCTCTTGCCCATGGTCAACAAACCACAGAATCTCAGGCACCTTAAACCAAACTAATGAGGTTTTGAGATCCTTGTATGAAAGACGTTTTTCTGAAGGAAAATTATATATCACGTCGGACATATTTTCCGCTCAGAGAGCAATAGTTCTCTCATTTAAGTCTGCCTGTCAGGCACTATTTTGAGTGCAGTGATATTTCTAATACCATATTTCACTCAAGGATTTCAAAGTACTTTATAAATAATTACATTATTAATGCCTTTGTGACCCCTGCGAAATAGCTAGGGGGCATGTATTATTTATCATCGCATTATGGATGGAGAAACTGAGATAAAGAAAGGTTTAGTGGTTTGATCAAGGTCATGAAATGAATCAGTAGTGGTGCTGAGTACAGAACTCAAAATCGGTGTGCTGTGCAGTTCTGCACACTTAGAGCATGGAGGGTTTTCACCAGGGAGGAAATTTGGTCCAGCTTTTAAAAAGAGGACAATCGTAATGACAATAAACGGAAATTACTCTTTATGTATTCCTTTTCCTGCTGCTGCTCAACTCTGCCTCCCGACCTTCCACACCACTCAACCTGGTCATTGTTATATGAGCAGAAGAGAAGCTTCTTCTCTTCTGAAGGAGAAAGAGCTCTGGGGTCTAGTCCTGATTCTACTCAGATGAGCGGGTGATCTCAGGACAGGTTGAATAGAAGCTACAGGGTGCAGATATTAGAACCAAACTTCGCTTCAGTCCCAGCCTTGTCTCTTTACTAGACGTTTAACCCTGAAAACGCCACCCAGAGTCCACCAGCTTCAAGGGCTTTATCTCTATGAAGAAAATGTTAATGTTAATCTGGAACATGTTGTGCTATTATAAATGTTATTCATAAAACCCGAAGCAAATCATTACTACATATTGTGACTAAAAAGGCTACTATCTAATATTTTTCATAAATTTTTCTCATCTCTGGTTTTTGGTTCCAACAGCAAAAAAATGATGGGATTAGAAATAGATGATCTCAGAGGTCTTCTCTGGCTTTAAGATGACAAGATTTGCCAGGCATGGTGGCTCACTCTTGTAATCCCAACACTTTGGCAGGCTGAGGTGGGCAGACCACCCGAGGTCGGGAGTTTGAGACCAGCCTGACCAACATGGAAAAACCCTGCCTCTATTACAAAAAAAAAAAAAAAAAAAAAAAAAATTAGCTAGGTGTGGTGACGCATGCCTGTAATCCCAGCTACTTTGGAGGCTGAGACAGGAGAATCGCTTGAACCTGGGAGGTGGAGGTTGCAGTGAGCCAAGATCATGCCATTGCACTCCAGCCTGGGCAGCAAGAGTAAAACTCAGTCTCAAAAAATAAAAATGACAAAATATGATAGCTTGGGAACTTTAAAAAAAATCGCTGAGGGTTCCCTTAAAATGGTGCCCAGGTTTATAGGCTGTCCCTTAAACATGCTTCAATTACATGGGTCCATGCTTCATGTACAATGTTGCTGCTATGGGGCATCCATGTGTGGGTGTAGAGAACACTCTTTTACACTTACAGAGCACCACCTGGTAGCTGAAGATTTATGTCTCGCATTTAAAAGGAACCATTTTCAGTATCTCAGAAAGGCACGGCATTCACATTCAAGCTATTGCTGTGAAAAGCAGGGTACCTCTACCCAACACCAATTTGCCTCATGCCAGGTAACACAGAAGCACCCCTTGACATGAGTTAGACATTCATTTGACCTTGGACAAGATCATTCATTTCTCTGCACCTCAGATGCTTTATATTTAAAACAAGAGTGATAAGTCCTTACTTACAAGGTTGTTATAGGAATCAAATGACATAATTTAAAACTATCCTTTTCAGTAACTCAGTAAATTTTCCAAGTGACAGTGGAAAACCTCATCCAACGTGCACCTTTCTATGTGCGGGACTTGACAGGCCACTCCAAAATAAAAGAAAGATAGAAAAATATGCTTAAAAGATTCATTCATTCATTCATGAGTATGCACTCTTTTTGATTTGAAAATAATAGCAAATTGTTTCAAAGGATAGCATTTTGGTTAGATTAAAATGTTTTATTATTATCTTTTCTTAACAATTCAGCATGTGAAAGCATATGCTTATAAAATAAGGTGTCTTTTTATTTTTTCCTTTTTCCATTAATCTAGTAATCTTCCTCCCACAATCTGAAGTAGCTACTCAGTTTATAATGATATGGCAAATGGACAAAATAGAAAACTGTACAGACCTGGTAGCAAGTTTAAATACACACACACACACACACACACACACACACTCTGAGTGAAGTGGCACATTCTTTCAGTAAACTGCTTACTCAATCCCAGAATAACAACTCACCATTCAAATCCCAATTTTACACTCTTCTTGTTCCTTTGGCCATGCTATTTTACCCCCTTGCCACATCAGATAGATCTCTTATCTTCTGGTGAGATATAGCCCTGATTGTTTATCAGGGCAGCAAAACACTAATTACCAAGTAAGTTTGTCTTCCGGTTCAGCCATGATCCTGGACGCCTTTGCTGGCTGCATCCCCATCACACGCCCTCTTTCTGCATTTTAGCTTCTTTGTTGTGGAACCCAAATTCTATCTATCAGCCCAGACCCACCTGGCACCACACCATTAACCTTGCTTTCCTCTCTACTGCTTTCTTTTTTTCCTCCAGGTCCAATAAACTGCTAGGACTTTCTCAAAATAGCATGCTGGCTCTTGCCTCTGCACTGCCGCTAGTGTTATCTCTGTTCAGAACGCCCTGCCCAGCATGCTTCACTTTCTCTGTGGCTTCTCTATGTAGATTTTGCTGCTGCCTTAAAGCATCACCCGGCGCTCCATCCTTATCTCCCACACCACCACCAGGCTGGCCCAGCAGTTTCTTCTGTGACCTGTGACTTGTGGGGTTTCCACCACAGTACCTGCCACAGTGACGGCCAGTGGCTTAAGAAGGTCTTGGCTGTCAGGGACCCTATCTTTTTCGTTTCTGAATTCCCAATGCCTGGGACGTGAGAGTTAAATATATGCTAAATGAGTGAACAAATGGTAAACAGGTGGATAAATGAAAGACCATCCTCACTGAAATCTTCCACATGGACCTCGCTAATCCATCTTTAGGATGACCAGGGTGATTACAAAGTGGCCCTAGGGAGCTTGGACCTACAAGATAGGCCCCAGAGGATCATGTTTAAATGAACCAAAGGAGCCTCTCTTGGGAGTCTGGGTCCAGTACACACACAGAGACATAAGCGCTTGGTGTTGGAATCAGAAGCCAGAACAACACAGGGGAAAGGGCAGCAGAATATGTGTCGTGAATTTTGAGAAACTGTGTGTAGTATGGGTCTGACAGATGCACCTTCCTCACAGGAACTTTGCAAAAATTAAAGAAAACAATACATGTAAAGTACTTAGAATGGTGCTGGGCTTCTAGAAAGCATTTAGTAAAGAATAAAAATAATAATCATTTTTACGTGTTTCATTTAGAATAACAAAACTGCATAGAGTTCTGTGAAGACACCCTAATTCCGTGTCTGAACTTCTCTTACATTGCATGATACCTCTGCCATCAGGTTTATTGATTTACTGGTCGGTTCATTCAAAAAATCCATTTGCCACAAACATATTGCGTGCCGATGCTATTCCAAATACTCTTCTTGGCATTTGTTTTACTCTCTATGTAGTGAGCTCTCAGCAACTGCATCTTTTTAATCTCTCTAGTCTTGGGTAGAAGAGTAAATGAGTAGAAAACATTCACTACAATTCACAACTTTTATTTTTCTTTACTGCATACAGGTAATTTAGCTTAAACAAGGCTCAGGTTCTTTATGAAAATTATGTGTGTGAGTCTGTCAACAGGCCCCTAGTTTTCCTAAAGTGCTGCAGGTCACAAAGCCTTTCTGACATCTTCAGGTCTCTTAACAAAGAAGGATCCCAGCATTTGTCTCTACGTGAAACCAGGATCTAACTGAGTCCAAGAGGTATGTGGCATTTCTTGAATATTAATTTACAGATGTGTGTTATTTAGTCTCTATTATGTTGAGCAAATTCCTAGGCAAGAGGGATTGAAAGATCAATAAAAATAAATCCAAGGTTTAAGGAACTCAGATAGGAAAATCAAAGATAATTAAACAATGCAAAAACATCCATTATAAAGAGTAGTACGAGCTCTAAGAGTCTAGAAAAGGGACATCTAACAGTACGGAAAGGCAGAGGTCAGAAACACCTTCCTAAAGGAGGCAATAACTGAAAAGAATTCTGTAAAAAAACAGTCAATGTTAGTGAAATACTGAAAGAGGAGAACAGGTTCTCAGGCAGAAAGAGTAATACTTTTGAAAGCAAAAGATATAAATATTAAAATGCACTCAAGTGATGATGCAGACATAGTTCAGACATGTTTAGATGCAATATAAAACATTATAGTATGTAGCTATATTTATATTTTATACAAATCAATTTATAAAAGTTAAAACTTCAAAAGGATATATTTTATGTGTAAAGTCCAGACTTCTTATAAGTCCATATTTTTTGACAAAGCAATTCAACCTTTTACATCTTGACTCCTGTTTACCTCACCAGCTTCATTTTCCCTTTCCTAACTACCATCTTTGGTTTAGGTGTAGGAACATTCTTTACAGGAAAGGTCAGATAGAAAATATTTTCAGTATGGTGGCCCAAGCAGTCTCTCTCACAATCACTCTATTGCTCTTGACGAGCAGCCATAGGCAGTACATAAACACATGGGCATGGCTGTGTTCCAATAAAACTTTATTCATGGACACAGACATTTTAATCCCATGTGATTTTCACGTGTTAATGAGATCTTTTTCTTCAATTTTTTTCAATTATTTGAAAATGTAGAAAACTTTATTAGCTTGTGGACCATATAAAAAAAGGCAGCAAGCTGGATACAGATTCCAGGACATAACTTACCTACCCTTCAGAAAGTCTTTATAACTTAGTGGTTGGGAGCTGGAGCAGGAGTCTGACTTCATGAGGTTTACTCCCAACCCAACCGCTATACTAGATGTATGAACTTGAGCTAGTTAGGGGGAGCATAAATGGCGTGCTTCAGGTCATCTCTCTGTTGGTGATGGGGAGCCATTTAAAAAGTGTCAATCAGGCAGCAATACCAAAATTAGCCAGGCCTCGTGGCTCGCACCTGTAGTCCCAGCTACTCGGGAGGCTGAGGTGGGAGGATGGCTTGAGCCTGCAAAGTATAGGTTGCAGTGAGCCGAGATCGTACTACTGCACCATGCCTAGGTGACAGAGCCAGAACTTGTCTCAACAAAACAAAACAAAACAGAAACCCAGAAACCAAAAACAACAACAACAACAACAACAAAGGGCAGTAGAATAATGTGATATGCCTTTTAGGAAAGTCTGTCGGACTGGAAGGAGAATCTTAGACCACAGCTGGCAAATTTGATAAGGAGACAACTGTTAGGAGGGTGATAGAACAAATTTCATTCATCTAGTTAGATTTTATTTATCATTAGATCTGAAATCTGAATATATCATACTTAATTGTATTATCTATCTGTACTATACTTACTGTGTTTTTTCTAATGTCATTTACAAATATACTGCATTTTCCATTACAAAGCGATTAAAGGTCCACCATAAATGATGACCTTCTGAGCACTGTATTTGAGAGGAATGGATTTGGAACCTATGAACTGCAGATAGAAATGCCTTTCTAAAGTGTTTTTTACCAGGAACACAGACCATCTGTTTCCTTTGGTGATACAGTATCTCATTCCACAATGTGGTTCCAAATGAATAATGGAGATTGTTTTTTACAAGCCAGCTTTATCTGTTGCAGCAATGATTAATAACCCCATGGCCAACCTTGCTTATAAAAAGAGAGAAAACATGTGAAAACAATTTTGTATCTGAGTGAGATGAATCCATATTTTGTAAGGAAGATTAAAGTCAACATAAGCAGATGCCATGGAGTTTAGAGATTTCCCTTATTGGGCTGTATAAAAGAAACAGTGTAAGCACTGGAGCTTGTATGGCTTGCACTGGAAACCAAGTTCCAAAATCAGCCTTGTATGCGGCCTCAGTCAAATGACTTAAGATCTCTAAGCCTCGGTCAAATGACTTAAGATTTCTAAGCTTTCATTTCACCTATGTGAAATAAGGATAATGGTATATGCTTTATAGTATTTGGGTAAAAACTGATTATTGAATGTACAGGGTGTAAAATATGCTAAACTACATAGTATGCCATGTTGTATTTAGTAGAATTATTTTTGGAATGGGATTTTTGTGTGTGTGTGTGTGTGTGTGTGTGTGTGTGTGCGCCTGATTCCACTCCAACCCTTAAAGATTTCCTTACCCGAAATTAGCTCTTGATTTGGGCTGAATGACTTCCATGAAAGTTCCTGAAACTTTTCCTCCAATTTTGTGCCTTATTTGACTTCTCAGCACTCTTCTATCATTTCTTCAACTCTCCTACCTTGGTGTTTTTTAGAACACATTATTTTATTTTATTTTTTTCCTACCTCTCTGATCTGATGTGTGTTCTCTTTCTTTCTCTTGCTTTCACTTTCTCTCTCTCTCTCTCTCTCTCTCTCTCTCTCTCTCTCTCTCTCTCTCTCTCACACACACACACTCTCTCTCCCCCCCCCCGCCTTTTATCTCTCTCTCTTCCCTTTTCTGTTAGTAAAAGGCCATTAAACATTGCATCCCTTCAAGGCTCAATCCTAGGGCACGATTTATTCTTTTTACTCAAATGGTAACTCTAGGAGATACATTCAAGCCCACGCTTTCAAATATCATCTATACCTAGATGACTCAAATTATAAATCCCTAATGTAAGATTAAAATTCCCTTTTGTGTCTAGAACTAAATAAAACCAAGTAGCTCCAAAACAGCTCTCTTTGAATGATTATCTAACAGGATATCCCTAAACCTGGTTCTTTTCCTGGGCTCCCTACTATGTTGTCACTTTCTTTTCTGTTCTGCATGATCCTTGACACATCCTGCTGTCTTGTCCCACATATTCCATCCATCATCAAGCCGTATTTATTTTCCTCCTGAAATATTTCTTGCTTTTACTTTGTAAAATTATGTTAACTGACACATCATAATTGTACATATTTATCAAGAACAGTGTGATATTTCAATACATGTGTGTACCATGTAATGATCAAATCAGGGCAATTAGCAAACCTATTACCTCGCACTCTGTTGTGACATTTCAGCAACTACCTTACAACCTCTCAATCACATTTCTCAGTAGTTAGTTCTTAGATGGTCATGATAATCAGCTTAGTTATTTTGACTTTGGTAAGCTTGTTGATACCACTTTGGGCTGAATAATTCTTTGTTGAGGGGGACTGCCTTGCATCACCTTTGACTTCTATGCACTAGATGCCAGTAGCGTAGCACTCTACCCTCAAGTTCTGACAATCAAAAATTGCTCCAAACATTGCCAAATGTCCAGCAGTGGGCATAGAAAGCAAAATTACTTCCATTTGAGAACCACAATCAATTCATTTCTTTCCATTTTGCCTTGCAGATATAGACCAAGCTTTCCATTCTCTTTCCTGGAGGGACAAAATAGGCTTTTAACTGGGCACCCAAATGTATACTGCTACTCTTCCCATTCTTCCTGCAGTGTGGAGTGAGTGCTGAAGTCAGATGGGGTCTGCTCTGTCATACAGTTACTGTGTGATTTTGGACAAAATAATTAATGTTTCTCAACTCTTCAATCTTGCAATGGGTAAATAATACAAATATCACAGGGTTGTTGTGAGTATCAAATATGTAGTACATGCATGGTGCTCAAAACAGTGGCTGGCATAGGGTATTAACTTTCAATGAATATTAGTTATGGTAGCCAGAATGGTCTTTGTAAACAGAAGTCCTTTGAAAACCAATGAAATGCAATAATACCAGCTCTCAGCTAATAGGTCTGTCTAGCACTGTTCCTGTTCACACAGTCTTATGTTGCAGAAGCCTCCCTCCTGATACCTGCCCTCTAGATACTTTGTTCTGGTTTGTGCTTTTTCATATTTATCCAAGATATTTGTAGCATGAATACTTTAGGCCTCTTTGCGTCTGTTCTCTCAGAAATGCCCTTTTTTCTCTCTGTAATTGTTGCCTATTTCACTTCTACTCTTCCTCAGTTTTCAGTCCAGTCACCACTTTTGCAGAGAAGCCTTCCCTGGCCTGTATGACTAGGTTGATTAACCCTATTTTACCAATTGATATATGTTATACTTGTTTTAAACATTAATTCATTTGGTATTAATTTTTATGTGTGATTCTTGGATGCTTTCTCCACTAGACTATGCATTATTTGAGTGCAAAGTCTTTCTGTTTCGGTGGTTGTTTTAGTTTTGTTTGGTATTAGACTCATGTCAAGCATAATTATGGACTTATTATAGACATTCAATAAATAATTCATGTTGTATAAAGGTATGTAGATAATTTTTCTAGCTGATTAGACAGCTTTGAAGATATAAAGTTACTGTACATTGTTTCGTAAATAAAAACCAATGTCTTTGCAAAGTTTCCTGAAGAAAGCAAGAACTGAGAAAAAGGTTTATGTGCAGGAAGTTTATCCAAGGATACATTATCCATTTGATTACCATTGTGGGCAACTGTGTCTGAATTCTACTAGGGACAATATAGATGGAGGCTGCGGAGAAGGCAGCTGAGAACTGTCTACCCAGGGAACAGAAGAGGTGGGTATTTTTCTACTAGCTGCCACTGCCCACGCTCAAGGGTCCACTGCCTGGGTTCTAACATCCTTGCATTTGCATTTTACACATGCATGAATAAAAGCTAAGCAGATGCGGAAGGCTTTACATATGGCAAACTCAGAGAAATCTATGATAGAAAGTCAAAGAGTTGAAGAGCAATTTTTTTTTTTTTGGCTTGTTGAAATTTTATTTACTAGGAAATTATAGAAGGAAAAGGTTCAGAGAACAAACGCTCTTACTAAATTTTCAAGATTTTAGGAAAATTTAAGGAAACACGTAT
Organism: Macaca fascicularis; assembly: GCF_037993035.2. Taxonomy (NCBI): domain Eukaryota; kingdom Metazoa; phylum Chordata; class Mammalia; order Primates; family Cercopithecidae; genus Macaca; species Macaca fascicularis. The sequence goes on along the minus strand of NC_088386.1, from coordinate 7,796,115 downwards.
ATAGTTAGTAATAAATAATGTTGAGCATAATTTAAATTTTGAAGACATGCCTGAATTCTCAAGGTATATTAATTTGTTAAAAAATTGGAAGAAAATAGTCCCAAATCTAGAAACTCTAGAAAACAGGGCCTAGGGGAGATATAAGAGGCTAGGCATTCATGGTGCTGCATCGTCTTCTCAAGATAAGACTCTGTAAGGGTTAACAGAAATCTGAAAAAAAGGAAAGGAAAAGCAAAACAAAATGGGATTTTTCCAAGTACAGAAAGGGCGACACCAGGACCTCCCTTTTCTTATAGCATTTACTTGAGAAAACTTGTACAGTAATTGTAAATTCTTCCTCTATTCCTTTGATATGTATGTGAATCTTTTTATATATATATATAGTTTAAGTTCTAGGGTGCATGTGCACAACATGCAGGTTTGTTACATATGTATACATGTGCCATGTTGGGGTGCTGCACCCATTAACTCATCATTTACATTAGGTATATCTCCTAATGCTATCCCTCTCCCTTGCTCCCTCCCCACAATAGGCCCCAGTGTGTGATGTTCCCCTTCCTGTGTCCAGGTGATCTCATTGTTCAGTTTTCACCTATGAGTGAGAACATGCGGTGTTTGTGATAGTTTGCTGAGAATGATGGTTTCGAGCTATATCCATGTCCCTACAAAGGACACAAACTCATCCTTTTTTATGGCTGCATAGTATTCCATGGTGTATATGTGCCACATTTTCTTAATCCAGTCTGTCACTGATGGATATTTGGGTTGATTCCAAGTCTTTGCTATTGTGAATAGTGCCGCAATAAACATACATGTGCATGTGTCTTTATGGCAGCATGATATATCCTTTGGGTATATCCCCAGTAATGGGATGGCTGGGTCAAATGGTATTTCTAGTTCTAGATCCTTGAGAAATTGCCACACTGTTTTCTAAAATGGTTGAACTAGTTTACAGTCCCACCAACAGTGTAAAAGTGTTCCTATTTCTCCACATCCTCTCCAGCACCTGTTGTTTCCTGACCTTTTAATGATCGCCATTCTAACTGGTGTGAGATGGTATCTCATTGTGATTTTGATTTGCATTTCTCTGATGGCAAGTGATGATGAGCATTTTTTCATGTATCTGTCGGCTGTACAAATGTCTTCTTTTGAGAAGTGTCTGTTCATATCTTTTGCCCACTTTTTGATGGGGTTGTTTGTTTTTTTCCCATAAATTTGTTTGAGTTCTTTGTAGGTTCTGGATATGAGTAGATTGCAAACATTTTCTCGCATTCTGTACATTGCCTGTTCACTCTGATGGTAGTTTCTTTTGCTGTGCAGAAGCTCTTTAGTTTAATTAAATCCCATTTGTCAATTTTGGCTTTTGTTGCCATTGGTATTGGTGTTGTAGACATGAAGTCCTTGCCCATGCCTATGTCCTGAATGGTATTACCTAGGTTTTCTTCTAGGGTTTTTATAGTTTTAGGTCTAATATTTAAGTCTCTGATCCATCTTGAATTAATTTTTGTATAAGGAGTAAGGAAAGGATCCAGTTTCAGCTTTCTACTTATGGCTAGCCAGGTTTTCCAGCACCATTTATTAAATAGGGAATCCTTTCCCCATTTCTTGTTTTTGTCAGGTTTTTCAAAGATCAGATGGTTATAGATGTGTGGTAGTATTTCTGAGGGCTCTGTTCTCTTCCATTGGTCTATATCTCTGTTTTGGTACCAGTACCATGCTGTTTTGGTTATTGTAGCCTTGTAGTATAGTTTGAAGTCAGGTAATGTGATGCCTCCAGGTTTGTTCATTTGGCTTAGGATTGTCTTGGCAATGCGGGCTCTCTTTTGGTTCCATATGAACTTTAAAGCAGTTTTTTCTGTTCTGTGAAGAAAGCCATTGGTAGCTTAATGGGGATAGCATTGAATCTATAAATTACCTTGGGCAGTACAGCCATTTTCACAATATTGATTCTTCCTATCCAAGAGCATGGTATGTTCTTCCATTTATTTGTGTCTTCTTTTATTTCACTGAGCAGTGGTTTGTAGTTCTCCTTGAAGAGGTCCTTCACATCCCCTGTAAGTTGCATTCCTAGGTATTTTATTCTCTTTGAAGCAATTGAGAACAGAAGTCCATTCATGATTTGACTCTCTGTTTGTCTGTTATTGGTGTATAAGAATGCTTGTGATTTTTGCACATTGATTTTGTATCCTGAGACTTTGCTGAAGTTGCTTATCAGCTTAAGGAGATTTTGAGCTGAGACAATGGGGGTTTCTAAATATACAATCATATCATCTGCAAACAGGGACCATTTGACTTCTTCTTTCCTAATTGAATACCCTTTATTTCTTTCTCTTGCCTGATTACCTTAGCCAGAACTTCCAATACTATGTTGAATAGGAGTGGTGAGAGAGGGCATCCCTGTCTTGTGCCAGTTTTCAAAGGGAATTTTTCCAGTTTTTGCCCATTCAGTATGATATTGGCTGTGGGTTTTTCATAAATAGCTCTTACTATTTTGAGATACGTTCCATCAATACCAAATTTATTGATCATTTTTAGCATGAAGGGCTGTTGAATTTTGTCAAAGACCTTTTCTGCGTCTATTAAGATAATCATGTGGTTTTTGTCTTGATTCTGTTTATATGCTGGATTACATTTATTGATTTGCATATGTTGAACCAGCCTTGCATCCCAGGGATGAAGCCCACTTGATCATGGTGGATAAGCTTTTTGATGTGCTGCTGGATTCGGTTTGCCAGTATTTTATTGAGAATTTTTGCATCAATGTTCATCAACATTTCTTTAAGAATGTTGAATATTGGCCCTTACTCTCTTCTGGCTTGTAGAGTTTCCTGCCGAGAGATCCACTGTTAGTCTGATGGGCTTCCCTTTGTGGGTAACCCGACCTTTCTCTCTGGCTGCCCTTAAAAATTTTGCTTCATTTCAACTTTGGTGAATCTGACCATTATGTGTCTTGGAGTTGCTCTTCTTGAGGAGTATCTTTGTGGCGTTCTCTGTATTTCCTGAATTTGAATGTTGGCCTGCCTTGCTAGGTTGGGGAAGTTCTCCTGGATAATATCCTGCAGAATGTTTTCCAGCTTGGTTCCATTCTCCCCATCCTTTTCAGGTACACCAATCAGACGTAGATTTGGTCTTTTCACATAATCCCATGTTTCTTGGAAGCTTTGTTCATTTCTTCTTACTCTTTTTTCTCTAAACTTCTCTTCTCACTTCATTTCATTCATTTGGTCTTCAGTCACTGATACTCTTTCTTCCAGTTGATTGAGTCAATTACTGAAGCTTGTGCATTTGTCATGTAGTTCTCATGTCATGGTTTTCTTCTCTATCAGTTTGTTTATGGACTTCTCTGCATTGGTTATTCTAGTTATCCATTCTTCCATTCTTTTTTCAAGGTCTTTAGTTTCTTTGCGCTGGGTACATAGTTCCTCCGTCAGCTCTGAGAAGTTTTATCGACTGAAGCCTTCTTCTCTCAGCTCATCAAAGTCATTCTCCATCCAGCTTTGTTCAGTTGCTGGCGATGAGCTGCGTTCCTTTGGAGGGGGAGATGCACTCTGATTTTTTTGAATTTCCAGCTCCTCTGTACTGCTTTTTCCCTATCTTTGTGGTTTTATCTGCCTTTGGTCTTTGATGATGGTGACGTACTGATGGGGTTGTGGTGTGGGTGTCCTTTCTGTTTGTTAGTTTTCCTTCTAATGGTCAGGACCCTCAGCTGCAGGTCTGTTGGAGTTTACTTGAGGTTCACTCCAGACCTGTTTGCCTGAGTATCAGCAACAGAGGCTGCAGAAGATAGAATATTGCTGAATAGCAAGTGTTGCTGTCTGATTCTTGCTCTGGAAGCTTCGTCTCAGAGGTGTACCCAGCCGTGTGAGGTGTGAGGTGTCTGTCTGCACCTAGTGGGGGATGTCTCCCAGTTAGGCTACTCAGGGGTCAGGGACCCACTTGGCAAGCAGTCTGTCCTTTCTCAGATCTCAACCTCCATGCTGGGAGAACCACCACTCTCTTCAAAGGTGTCAGAAAGGGATATTTACATCTGCAGATGTTTCTGTTGCTTTTTGTTGAGCTATGCCCTGTCCCCAGAGGTGGAGTCTACAGAGGCAGGCAGGCCTCCTTGAGCTGCGGTGGGCTCCACCCAGTTTGAGCTTCCTGGCAGCTTTGTTTACCTACTTAAGCCTTAGCAATGGCATGCGCCCCTCCCCTAGCCTTGCTGCCGCCTTGCAGTTAGACCTCAGACTGCTGTGCTAGCAATGAGGGAGGCTCCGTGGGCGTGGGACCCTATGGGCAGGCGTGGGATATATTCTTCTGGTGTGCCATTTGCTAAAACCCTTGGTAAAATGCAGTATTAGGGTGGGAGTTACCCAGGTGTTGTGTGTCTGAGTTTCCCTTGGCTAGGAAAAGGAATTCCCTTCCCCCTTGTGCTTCCCAGGTGAGGGGATGCCTCGCCCTGCTTTAGCTCTCACTGGTTGGGCTGCACCCACTGACCAGCACTGACTGCCCGACACACCCCAGAGAGATGAACCCAGTACCTCAGTTGAAAATGCAGAAATCACCCGTCTTCTGTGTCACTCACGCTGGGAGCAGGAGGCTGGAGCTGTTCCTATTCAGCCATCTTGGGTGCCCCCATATATGTATCTTTAAAAAAGCTGAAGTCTTACAATCCAAGAATTTATGTTTTCAAGGTGCTGGGAGCCATTTACTTGAAATATAAACATGAAGGAAGATAGTATCATTCACTCTCCATTCTCATGGGAGTTTAACTTAGGCATTTGCTCCAAATTGTAACTAAAGTTGACTCTTGAACAACAAACTCCCAGTATGGGTCTACTGATATGGTGAAGAGCAAATATTAATGTCTAACACTTTTAATTTATATTTTCAGAACTCCTACCAAAGTCAATCCTAATTTCATACATTAATTGGTGACTTTCTTGTTCATGAAACGAGTCTTTTTAGCCCACTTAGACATCTTGTGTATTCACAATTTTAGGAGGTCTTTTGTAGAGCAGTTATATGTTTCCTTTGTCTTTCATCATTTCATAACATAGTTAAGTCTGATAGTTTGTTATTTATACATCCTTAGTTTCTTCTCTTGCTTCCAGATTTTAATAGAGTAAGTAAATAATTAGAATTTTTGTTCTAATAATGTTATACAAGATATATTATCTTTTTAATGCAAATCTTTGGTCCATTTAGAATTCATTTTGGTGCATCTAGAAAGTGTATGAGTAATCTAGTGATCCAGTTCTTCTTCATTCCCACCAGCATTTAGTGTTATCACTATTGCTTTGGTTTTGTTTAGTCTGTAGTCATTCTAGTCATTTAGTCTGTAGTTATTTAGTCATTTAGTCTGTAGTTTGAATTTACATTATCTTAGTGGCTAACAGTGTTGAAAATTGTTTCATGTACCTATTTATCTATAAATCCTCTTTAATAAAACATAGTGTTGTCCTTCCTTCCTTCCTTCCTTTCTTCTTTCCTCCCTTTCTCCCTTCCTCCCTCCCTCCCTCCCTCCCCCCCTCTCTCTCTCCCTCCCTCTCTCTCTCCCTCCTTAGTAATGTTTTTCAAACTTCACATTAAACCTATGGGACAACATGGACTATTTGAAATCATTAGGATTACTCATTGCCTCTCTGTTTGCTGCATTTAATTTGATTGGCTCTACCTGGGTTTTCTACCTACCCAGTCTGTCCATGTGAGAGATGTTGGTGGGATCTGAGTTTAGAGCTCACCTGGTTGCAGCACAGAGCTCAAAGAGCACAGGCTTTGGTGTCAGCCAGTCCTGTCTGATGACCCAAGTTCCTTGTGTTAGTAACTGTAGAACTTCTTCAGAGCTCAGTTTTTTCACATGAAAAGTGAGGTTATTGACATCATATAGCTATGAGGATTAGTAATAGCAGGTGTAAAGAACTGTACACATAACATAGACTTGGCTGATAGTAGCTAGTGCTGTGATGAATGTTTCTAAAAGGGGCTTGGACTGGGAATTAGCCTCAAAAAGGTCAATGGATACTGAATAGGCAAAGACTCTGATTATAAGACGTCTCCAACTTTTGAAGGACCTGTAATCCTTGGGGACATTCTGGAGATATTCCATAGGGCTAAACATACAAGATATTTTATGAATATTTAGTGAATTTAGCAATAAACATATGAGGTGACAATTCGAGCAGATTTTAGTATAAGATGTGTTAGCTCATTTGCATTGCTGTAAAGAGATACTTGAGAGAGAGTAATTTATAATGAAAAGGGGTTTATTTTGGCTCATGGTTCTGCAAGCTGTCTAGAAAGCATGACACCAGCATCTGCTCCTGGTGAGGCCTCAGGAAGCTTTCAATCATGGCAGAAGGCAAAGAGGGAGCTGGTGTATAACATAGTGTGACAGGAAGCAGACAGAGGGAGCAAGAGAGAGAGCAAGAGAAAGAGGGAGGAGGTGCCAGGCTCTATTAAACAACTAGCTCTCACATGAACTAACAAGGTGAGAATCAACTTACTACCATAGGGAGAGCACCAAGTCATTCATAAGAGATCCATCCCCATAACCCAACACTTCCTACCAGGCCCCAACTCCTCATGTCTTCCCAATAGTCCCCCAAAGTCTTAACTTGTTCTTGCATCAACTTCAAATTCCAAAGTCTCATCTGAGACTCAAAGCATATTTCTTCCACCTATGAATCTGTAAAATTAAAAACTAGTTATTTACTTCCAAGATACAATGGTGGTTCTGGCATTGGGTAAACATTCCCATTATCCCCAGAGTTCTCCAGAGAAACAGAAGAGAGACATTGACCAAAAGAAAAGGGTAACAGGCCTCATGCATGTCTGAAACCCAGCAAAGCAGATGTTAAATCTCAAAGTTCCAACATAATCTTTGACTCCATGTCCCACATCCTGGGGACACTGGTGTGAGGGGTAGGCTCCAAGGCCTTGGGCAGCTCCATCTCTGTGGCTTTGCAAGGCGTAGTTCCCATACTGCTCTCATAGGTCAGAATTCAGTGAGGCTTTCTCAGGTTCTGGGTACAAACTGCTGTTGGCTTTACCACTGGGGAGGCTGGAGGGCAGAGGCCCGTTTCCCATGGTCTAAATAGACAGTGCCCTGGTGGGGACTCTGTGTGGGGTGTTCAACTGCATATTTACTCTGGGCACTGCCCTAGTAGAGGCTCTCTTCAGGAGCTCCATCCCTGTGGCAGTCTTCTGCCTGGGCACCCAGGCTTTCTTATACATCTTCTGAAATCTAGGTAGAAGCTGCAACCTTCTTCACTCTTGCATTCTGTGTGCCCACAGGCCTAACACCACATGGAAGCCACCAGGACTTATGGGGGCTTGTGCTCTCCAAAGTGGCAGTTCAAGCTATGGCTGTGGTCCTTTGAATGGAGACCAGAACTGGAGCTACCAGGATGTGGGAGGCAGCATTGAAAGGCTAAGCAGGGCAGCAGTGTCCTGGGCCTGTACCCTGAAATAATTCTGTCCTCTTAGGCCTCTGAACCTGTGATGAGATGGGCAGCCTGGAAGACTTCTGAAATGCCTTCAAGACCTTTTCTCCTTGTATTGACTATTAGCACTTGACTTCCTTTTAGTCATGCAAATCTCTCTAGCAAGTGGTTATCTGCAGTCCTCTTGAATTCCTCTTCTGAAAATGTTCTTTCCTTCTCTACAACATGACCAAGCTGCAATTTTTCCAAACTTCTACACACTGCTTCGTTTTTATGTTTCAAATTTAAGTCATTAGTTTGCTCCTATAGCTGATTGTAGGCTATTAGAAGCAGCCAAGCCATGTATTGAACACTTTGCTGCTTAGAAGTTTCTTCTTCAAGATACCCTAAGTTTTCACTCTTAAGTTCAACCTTTCACAAATCCCTAAGACATGGATATAGTACACCCAAGCTCTTTGCTAAGGCATAACATGAGTGAGACTTTGTTCCAGTTGCCAATAAATTTCTCATCTCCATCTGAGAGCTTGTCAGCTTGGACTTCACTGTCCATATTTCCATCAGCATTTTGGTCACAACCACTCAACTAGTCCCTAAGATGTTCCAAACCTTCTTTCTTCTTCTGTATTCTTCTGAGCTCTCCAAACTCTTCCAATTTTTACTTGTGAAACAGTTTCCAAAGCTGGTTCCACATCTTCAGGTATCTTTATAGCAATACCCCACTTCTAGTACCAACTTTCTGCTAGTCCATTTGCATTACTGTAAAGAATACTTGAGATTGAATAGTTTATAACAAAAAGAGGTTTATTTTGGCTCACAGATCTGCAGACTGTACAAGAAGTATGGACCCAGCATCTGCTCCTGTGAGGCCTCAGGAAAATCACAATCACAGCAGAAGGTGAAGGGGGTGCCAGAAAATCCTATGGCAAGAGAAAGCAAGAGAGAAGGAACAAGAAAGAGAGGAGGGAGGTGCCAGGCTCTTTTAAATGACTAGCTTTTGTGTGAACTAACAGACTGAGATCTCACTTATTACAATGCAGAGTGCACCAAGCCATTTAGAAATCTATCCCCATGACTTAAATACCTCGCAGGAGGCCCCACCTCCAACACTGGGGATTATATATCAACATGAGATTTGGAGGGGATAAAAATAATAATTTCAAGTAAATTATTTTTTTCTTATTAATGTATAGAAGTGTTTATGTATGATAAATATATATATACACACACAATTATGACATATATAGTAAGTTAAATAATTTTTGTCTCAATAAATGCAGTGCACATTTTATATTACTTGAAAAAAGAAGTCATATATATATATTAGCTAACATTTACTGAGTTTTGCCAGGTTCCTCTATATGCTCAAAGGAATAGGAAACATCAAAACAGCCAAGTGTGACAAAAGGGGAGAAGGGTCTATCTGAAGACACAGTTGGAAATAGTGAAGAAAAAAAGCAGGCTGTGCTAAATGGATGTGCATATCAAACACATGCTTGGGTGAGAAGAGGAAAACTGAATATGAATGAAAATATATGCAGTATGCCTTCCAAAAATATTTATCTTTGCAGTTGTCTTTTTAACAAACCCATAGTAGAGTTTCTATTCTCGTTCTCATTTTTCAGATTAAAAAAATCCTGAGAAACAGAAAGGTTAAACTATTTTTCCCTGTACATGCCTAGTAAGTGTGGAGACAACTACAAACTCAAGCTTCATGACTACATACCCTTAATGGCAAAATGATGCATGTATGACTGCCCACACACTCACATTTTTATCTTTTAGAATATGAATGAATGAATGCAATGTTTTTTCTACTCTTGTGAATGTTAATATTTCACAAACCATGATTCATGGAGCATCCTACCCAGGAAGCATTCGCTTTTGGACATAGAAGCTGGAGGAAGACTGACTGTCAAATTATTCCTTTCTTTGAGGTTGACAGTGTTCATTAACATATTAAGGCTCTGAGAGAACCGCACATAAATTTTAACAGGCAAAAAACAAACATTCACACAAGGAGACAATATATTTTCCTTTGCACATCTATCAGTGATATCCTCTAATACCACCTTGGGAAGTGTGACTTGAGGTCATTCTCAAATTAAGACCCAGGAGTGATGGCAGCAAAATTCCTTCTGCAGAAAGACTGAGCACGCTAATTAGCCTTGTGGCACCTGATTGTGTCTTTATTAATGGCAAATTTTTCTTGGCACAGTTTCTGATACAGTCCTGATGCAGATGTCATTTTTTGTGTGTTTTTTTCTGACATTGGAAACTTCATGATTCAGGCTTGTGGTATTATAGCAAAATAGTTCCCATTAAGTGAACATTTTCTCAAACATTTCTTATCAAAAGGAAGTCTTAAGAAAAGATTGCAAATTAAAGATTTAATATTTGGCCTGTTTTAAGATTCCTAGTTAAAATCTCTTAAAAAAAAAAAAAAAGAAAGAAAGAAAGAACCAGCCTTGCATCCCAGGGATGAAGCCCACTTGATCGTAGTGGATAAGCTTTTTGATGTGCTGCTGGATTCGGTTTGCCAGTATTTTATTGAGGACTTTTACACTGATGTTCATCAGGGATATTGGCCTGAAATTCTTTTTTTTATTGTTGTGCCTCTGCCAGGCTTTGGTATCAGGATGATGCTGGCCTCATAGAGTTAGGGAGGATTCCCTCTTTTTCTATTGACTGGAATAGTTTCAGAAGGAATGGTACCAGCTCCTTTTTGTACCTCTGGTAGAATTTGGCTGTGAATCTGTCTGGTCCTGGACTTTTTTTGGTTGTCAGGCTATTAATTATTGCCTCAATTTTAGAGCCTGTTATTGGTCTATTCACAGATTCAACTTCTTTCTGGTTTAGTCTTGGGAGGGTGTATGTGTCCAGGAATTTAACCATTTCTTCCAGATTTTCTAGTTTATTTGCATAGAGGTGTTTATAGTATTCTCTGATGGTAGTTTATATTTCTGTGGGATTGGTGGTGATATCCCCTTTATCATTTTTTATTGTATCTATTTGATTATTCTCTCTTTTCTTTTGTGTTAGTCTTGCTAGTGGTTTATCAATTTTGTTGATCTTTTCAAAAACCAGCTCCTGGATTCGTTGATTTTTTGAAGGGTTTTTTCTGTCTCTATCTCCTTCAGTTTTGCTCTGATCTTAGTTATTTCTTGCTTTCAGCTAGCTTTTGAATGTGTTTGCTCTTGCTTCTCTAATTCTTTTAATCATGATGTTAGGGTATCAATTTTAGATCTTTCCAGCTTTCTCTTGTGGTCATTTAGTGCTATAAATTTCCCTCTAGACACTGCTTTAAATGTGTCCCAGAGATTCTGGTATGTTGTGTCTTTGTTCTCACTGGTTTCAAAGAACATCTTTGTGTCTGCCTTCATTTTGTTATGTACCCGGTAGTCATTCAGGAGCAGGTTGTTCAGTTTCCATGTAGTTGAGTGGTTTTGAGTGAGTTTCTTAATCCTGAGTTCTAGTTTGATTGCATTGTGGTCTGAGAGACAGTTTGTTATAATTTCTATTCTTTTACATTTGCTGAGGAGTGCTTTACTTCCAACTATGTGGTCAATTTTGGAATAAGTGCAATGTGGTGCTGAGAAGAATGTGTATTCTGTTGATTTGGGGTGGAGAGTTCTGTAGATGTTTCTTAGGTCCACTTGGTGCAGAGATGAGTTTAATCCCTGGATATCCTTGTTAACTTTCTATCTCATTGATCTGTCTAATGTTGACAGTGGGGTGTTAAAGTCTCCCATTATTATTGTGTGGGAGTCTAAGTCTCTTTGTAAGTCTGTTAGGACTTGCTTTATGAATCTGGGTGCTCCTGTATTGGGTGCATATGTATTTAGGATAGTTAGCTTGTCTTGCTGCATTAATCCCTTTACCATTATGTAACAGCCTTCTTTGTCTCTTTTGATCTTTGTTGGTGTTAAGTATGTTTTATCATAGACTAGGATTGCAACCCCTGCTTTTTGTTTTGTTTTGTTTTCCATTTGCTTGGTAGATCTACCTCCATCCCTTTATTTTGAGCTTGCATGTGTCTCTGCACATGAGACGGGTCTCCTGAATACAGCATACTGATGGGTCTTGACTCTTTATCCAGTTTGCCAGTCTGTGTCTTTTAATTGGAGCATTCAGCCCATTTACATTTAAAGTTAATATTGCTATGCTTGAATTTGATCCTGTCATTATGATGTTAGCTGGTTATTTTACTCATTAATTGATGCTGTTTCTTCCTAGCATCAATAGTCTTTAGAATTTGGCATGTTTTTCAGTGGCTGGTACCAGTTGTTCCTTTCCATATTTAGTGCTTCCTTCAGGAGCTCTTGTAAGGCAAGCCTGGTGGTGACAAAATCTCTCAGCATTTGCTTGTCTGTAAAGGATTTTATTTCTTCTTCACTTATGAAACTTAGTTTGGCTGGATATGAAATTCTGGGTTTAAAATTCTTTTCTTTAAGAATGGTAAATATTGGCCCCCACTCTCTTCTGGCTTGGAGAGTTTCTGCTGAGAGATCTGCTATTAGTCTGATGGGCTTCCCTTTGTGGGTAACTTGACCTTTCTCTCTGGCTGCCCTTAACATTTTTTGCTTCATTTCAACTTTGGTGAATCTGAGAATTATGTGTCTTGGAGTTGCTCTTCTCAAGGAGTATCTTTGTGGTGTTCTCTGTATTTCTTGAATTTGAATGTTGGCCTGCCTTGCTAAGTTGCGGAAGTTCTCCTGGATAATATCCTGAAGAGTGTTTTGTATCTTGGTTCCGTTCTCCCTGTCATTTTCAGGTACACCAATCAGACGTAGATTTGGTCTTTTCACATAGTCCCATACGTCCTGGAGGCTTTGTTCATTTCTTTTTACTCTTTTTTTCTTTAAACTTCTCTTCATTTCATACACTTGATCTTCATGTAATCCATCATATAAACAGAACCAAAGACAAAACCACATGATTATCTCAATAGATGCAGAAAAGGTCTTCAACAAAATTCAACAGCGCTTCATTCTCAAAACTCTTAACAAACTATGTATTGATGGGACGTATCTCAAAATAGTAATAGCTATTTATGACAAACCCATAGCCAATATCATACTGAATGGGCAACAACTGGAAGCATTCCCTTTGAAAACTGGCAGAAAACAGGAATGCACTCTCTCACCACTCCTATTCAACATAGTATTGGAAGTTTTGGCCAGGGCAATCAGGCAGGAGAAATAAATAAAGGGTATTCAGTTAGGAAAAGAGGAAGTCAAATTGTCCCTGTTTGCAGATGACGTGATTGTATATTTAGAAAACCCCATCATCTGAGCCCAAAATTTCCTTAAGCTGATAAGCAACTTCAGCAAAGTCTCAGGATACAAAATCAATGTGCAAAAATCACAAGCATTCCTATATACACCAATAACAGACCACCAGAGAGCCAAATCATGAGTGAACTCCCATTCACAATTGTTTCAAAGAGAATAAAATACCTAGGAATGCAACTTACAAGGGATGTGAAGGACCTCTTCAAGGAGAACTACAAACCACTGTTCAATGAAATGAAAGAAGACACAAACAAGTGGAAGAACAGTCCATGCTCATGGATAGGAAGAATCAATATCCTGAAAATGGCCATACTGCCCTAGGTAATTTATAGATTCAATGCCATCCCCTTCAAGCTACCAATGACTTTCTTCACAGAATTGGATAAAACTACTTTAAAGTTCACATGGAACCAAAAAAGAATGCACATTGCCAAGACAATCCTAAGACAAAAGAACAAAACTGGAGGCATCACGCCACCTGATTTCAAACTATACTACAAGGCTACAGTAGCCAAAACAATGTGGTACTTTTACCAAAACAGAGATATAGACCAATGGAACAGAACAGAGCCCTCAAAAATAATACCACACATCTACAACCATCCAATCTTTGTCAAACCTGACAAAAAGAAAAATGGGGAATGGATTCCCTATTTAATAAATAGTCCTGGAAAAACTGACTAGCCATATGTAGAAAGCTGAAACTGGTTCCCTTCCTTACACCTTATATAAAAATTAATTCAAGATGGACTAAAGGCTCAAATGTTAGACCTAAAACCCTAAATGAAACCCTAAAATGAAACCTAGGCAATACTATGCAGGACATAGGCATGGACAAGGACTTCATGACTAAAACACCAAAAGCAATGGTAACAAAAGCCAAAATTGACAAATCGGATCTCATTAAACTAAAGCGCTTCTGCACAGCGAAAGAAACTATCAGAGTGAACAGGGAACATACAGAATGGGAGAAAATTTTTGCAATCTACCTATCTTACAGAGGGCTCATATCCAGAATCGATAAATAACTTAAACAAATTTACAATAAAAAATCTAACAACCCCATCAAAAAGTGGGCAAAGGATATGAACAGACACTTCTCAAAAGAAGATGTTTATGCAGCTAACAGACACATGAAAAAATGCTCATCATCACTGGTCATCAGAGAAATGCAAATCAAAACCACAATGAGATACCATCTCACACCCATTAGAATGGCAATCATTAAAAGGTCAGGAAACAATAGGTGCTGGAGTGGATGTGAAGAAATAGAAACACTTTTACACTGTTGGTGGGATTGTAAACTAGTTCAACCATTGTGGAAGATAGTTTGGCAATTCCTCAGGGATCTAGAACTAGAAATACCATTTGACCCAGCCATCCCATTAGTGGGTATAGATCCAAAGGATTATAAATTATGTTGTTATAAAGACACATGCACACATATGTTTATTGTGGCATATTCACCATAGCAGAAACTTGGAACCAACCCAAATGTCCATCAGTGACAGACTGGATTAAGAAAATGTGGCACATATACACCGTGGAATACTGTGCAGCCATGAAAAAGGATGAGTTCATGTCCTTTGTAGGGACATGAATGATGCTGGAAACCATCATTCTGAGTAAAGTATTGCAAAAACAGAAAACCAAACAACCCATGTTCTCACTCATAGGTGGAAATTGGACAATGAGAACACTTGGACAGAGGATGGGGAACATCACACACCAGGGCCTGTCGTGGGGTGGGGGAGGGGAGAGGAATAGCATTAGGAGATATACCTAATGTAAATGACGAGTTAATGGGTGCAGCACACCAACATGGCACATGTATACATATGTAACAAACCTGCACGTTATGCACATGTACCCTAGAACTTAGAGTATAGTAATAATAGTAATAATAATAATAAAGAAAGAAAAGAAAAGAAAAAAGAAAAGCCAAGTTGAAAACTAATTCTGTATGCTTTGTAACTGGGCAAAAATTACGTGTTTGAAGGCACAGTTGAATCTAAGTCAATAGTCTTTTTTACCCTTGAGGTTTCTTCTACAAATGAGACAGCCAGGTCAGATCCTAAGTATGATCCAGGAGTAGTGCTCTTTTATATATTCAAATTAATAGAAAACATCAAAACAGCCCAACTCTAAAGGAAAGGGAGGAGGACCCACGTGAAAGACAAGGAAGACCGACTGTGGCACATTCATGCGCACACCAGACACATGTTCATGTGAGAGGAAGAAACTTAACAAAACATGAGAAAAAAAATGCAGCAATGGCTTCAGGATACTGATTTTGTCCTGGGGCAAGTCCCTTTACATTTCACTGGCTCAGGGTCTTCATCTGTAAAATGGGTTCTAACATTTTCTAATTCTACTTTTAGCTTTATAGTTTTCACTAGAGAGCTCCTCTTCTTATATACGTACATACCCCAGTTTCTTCCAAAGACTTTCAGGCACCTTTTCAGGAATGTGAATATTACGATAAAACAAATTTTAAAATTTAAGGAAAAATCAAGACAGTGTTAAAGTGAGCACACAGAAGTGCATGCATGCACCAAGGACTTGCACAACTCTTCGAGATGGGCTCTTAGTTTAATTCAGAATGTCCTACAAGATAATGCCAAAAGAGAAAAACTAGAAGTGACAAGTTTCATAGTATGAGAAATGTAACTGGCTCTCTGGGGCTTAGGAGCAGAAAGCCATGTTTGGTGTTGATGTATACAACAAACCCTATGCTAGCTCACTGTGAGAGGCTGCACACATTGTCCTGGTAATTGCACAGATGCGGAGTATGACCACACATCGTATCTGGGTGGACACCTCTTTCACCCTCTATTCTTTTACAGCTGTCTGTCACAAACATATGTGGCAGCCTTAAAGACTAGACTTTCAGAAAGACTATTTTTAATAACACTGATCAAATCCAGTTAAGGATATTTTAAATGATTGTTATTTTTCAGGATGCTATGTCACTTGCTGTAGCCCCCTGCAACTAATTTAATTTCTATTTATTATTCAAATACATGCAGGTAACACAGTCTCTACCTTCGAAAGTTTCTGTTCTGGAGAAGAAGAAATTATTTTAAATATCATTACCTACACTGAAGATAAAACAATTAAAAGACTTTTAAAACTTATTGTATCTTACTACCTAGGCTCAGCAGGAGGAGAGTTTCCCCTTTCAGGAGGGAAGGTGTACTAGAAAGAACATTCCACCTGCCGACGCTGTGACTCTGATCTCTGCTTGTCTGATCTCAGCATGCTTATTGAAACGAAAAAGTCAGTGTTGTCTGACAGGTGTCCATAGGGATGATTAATATTGAACTTATTTTATCTACTTAAGGAATATTTACTGGATGACTACTATTCCAAGCACCAAGTTAGGCATCAAATCAGAAATTGAAAGAAAATATTTATTGCCTAGTGATAACATACATGAAGCCTGTAAAATAGTCATTAAAATTACTTATTGTTGTTACTGCTCAGAGAAAGTGCTTGTATTTTAACAACCAAAAAGGAATAATAGGAGACGTCAGGCCTAAGTAGGAGTAAAAGGCAAGGTTGATTACTAATGCAATGTCTCTTATATCTTCTAAACTTTTCTCATGGTATTTGAAAGGCTATGTGGCAAAGTCTCTGCAACTACAATTTGCTTAAATGTAAGAATCTGTTAGAATCTGTCTGAGGGAAGCTCCTAAGATCTCATTTTCTGCTATGGTATATTTGAATGCATGCTTATTCATTTAAAAATTCATGTGGCATTATGCTAGGTGATCTGATGTATACAAACAATTACAGAAAATTATCCATATCCTGGTTTGATGGAGCAGATATAAACTTTTAAAATGTTAATTATAAGGAACTATAAAGCTACTAGTTTATAAAGAGCACTCCCTATAGTAGTATACCAAAGGATGCCCTCTCTGGGAAGACTAGAATTGCAAAATGACCTCACATCTGAATGCAAATTAGTTTTTAAAAAAAAATTCTCCCTTCCTCTGGGTAGATGCAGCCTTGTACCAAAGCACAGAGCTTGGAAAGCTAACTAGTGTTGGATAGTCATCCCCGTACCCTTGTGGCTGGACAGATTTTGGCGGGTCTGAAACCGCAGAAGAAAATGTGCAACCCCGAGTCGGTGCCTCTAGAATCAATAGCAATGAATGTAACATTAATTAGAAATATCGTAAGGTTATTGCTTTTAAAATATTAAAAGAAAAAATCTCCCTTTAGGCTGCTCTTTTTGAAGAAGGCTTTATGAAAGAGGAATAAAGATTAGTTGTATTTTGAAGACTAGGTAGCCTTTGCATAGGTAGAAAAGGTCAGAGAGATACTGTTAGATGACTAGCTGAAACAGATTGAACAGGAAAAGGAAGAAGGGAGAGATTTTGTGGGAACAGCTGGCGAAAGCATTTGGTTGAAACTGATGTTTTGAGAGTGAGAATTACGATATGAGACTGGAAATGCAGCTGGGTGCCAGCTGACAGGGGACTTTGAATATTAAAATGAAAACTGTAAACTCTATCCTTTAGGCAACAGCAGATCATTGAAGCATTTTAAGAAAATGATTGATATAATTAGAAGGAATACTTTTGGAAAGTATCATTACAATGAAAAGACTTTTTGTCATTAAAGTAGAAATCAGTAACACATGGTTGTTACAGAGAAATGTAAAATTGCAGATAAGGTAAGTAAAATCACCTGTAATTAAACAAGATGGAAGTAATTATTATTAATTCTTTGGTGTACTTAAATGAAAATTCATTCTGTGCATATAAAAATGTATACATTATAAAATGGAGTCACAATACCCATAATATTTTTGAAACGTTATGTCATTTAATGAAATCATATTAACTAATACTTTAAAGGAACAGTAAATTCTATCTTTTTAGTTTTTTGTGAAGGGGAGGATCTCACTATGTTGACCAGGCTCATCTCAAACACCTGGCCTCAAGTGATCCTCCTGCCTTGGCCTTCCAACATGCTGAAATGACAGAAGTGAGCCATCATGGCCTGCCTAAGGTTTATTTATTTTTATTTATTATTATTAATATTATTTATTAGAGTTTCTCTTGTTGCCCAGACTGGAGTGCAATGGTGTGATCTCAGCTCACTGCAACCTCCACCTCCCAGGTTCAAGTGATTCTCCTGCCTCAGCCTCCTGAGTAGTTGGAGTTACAGGCATGTACCACCATACCCAGCTAATTTTTGTATTTTTGGTAGAGATGGGGTTTCACCGTTTTGGCCTGGCTTGTCTCAAACTTCTGACCTCAGGTGATCCACCCACCTAGGCCTCCCAAAGTGCTGGGATTACAGGTGGCCAGTAAGTTTATTTTCAATTAATGTATTTATCTTTCATTTTACTTTTAATTGACACATAGAAATTATACATACTTATGGGGTATAGAGTGATGTTTCAATACATGTATACATTGCTTTAAAATTATTTTGTATATCCATCATCTCATATATTTATCCTTTATAGTGAGACATTCAAAGATTTTTTTAGTTATTTAAAAATAAGTTTAAATTTTTTTCTCTTTTGTTTTTATTATATATTTAGATGGAAAAAGTACAGTTTTGTGAGATGGATATATTGCATTGTGATGAAGTCTGGGCTCTTAGTATTCATTGTATCCATTACTCTCGTATCCCACATCCCCCACCAATCCTCCCACCCTTTGGAGTCTCCAATGTCTATTATTCCGCTCTCTATATCCGTGTGTATGCATTATTTAGCTCTCACTTATAAATTAGAAAATGTGGTATTTGTCTGTTTCTGAGTTATTTTACTTAAGAATAATGGCCTCTCATTTCCTCCATATTGCTGCAAAAGACATAATGTTATTCTTTTTTATGGCTGGCTAGTATTTTATGGTGTATATGTATTGTGTTTTCTTTATCTGGTAATCCATTGATGGACACTTAGGTTGATTCTAGATCTCTGCTACTGTGAATAGTGCTGCAATTGACATGAGAGTGCAGATATACATTTGGCATTCTGATTTCCTTTCCTTTGGTTGTATACTCAGTGATGAGATTACTGGATTGTATGCTATTTCTATTTTTAGCTCTTTGAAAAATTGTCATACTGTCTTCCATGGAAGTTATACTAATTTACATCCCTAAAAACAGTGTATAACCATTCCCTCTTCCCCATATCCTCACCAGCATCTTTTATTGACATTTTATTAACGGTCATTCTGAATGGTGTGAAAAGGAATCTCACTGTGGTTTTAATTGGCACTTTTCTGATGATTAGTGATGTTAAACATTTTTTCATATGGTTGTTGGCCATTTACATGTCTTCTTTTGAAAAGTGTCTGTTCATGCCTTTTCTCCATTTTTTAAGGGGGTTATTTTTTGTTGTTGTTGTTGCTCACATATTTGAATTCCTTGTAGATTCTGGATATACTCTTTTGTTGGATGCATAATTTGAAAATATTTTCTTCCATTCTGCAGGCTGTCTGTTCACTCTGGTGATTATTTCTTTTGTGGCATAACAGTTTTTTAGCTTAATGAAGTCCCATTTGTTTATTTTAGTTTTTGTTGCATTTGCTTTTGAGGTCTTAGTCATGAACTCTTGGCTTAGGCCAATGTCAAGGAGAGGTTTACCTAGGTTTTCTTCTAGTAGTTTTATAGTTTCGGGTCTTACATTTAAGTCTGTAATCTATCTTAAGTTAATATTTGTATATAGTGAGAGATGGAGGTTCAGTTTCATTCTGCTGTATACAGGAATCCAATTTTTCTGGAACCATCTATTGAATAGGATGCCCTTTTCCCACTTTATATTTTCTGTCAACTTTGTCAAAAATGAGTTGACTATAGGTACAAGACTTTATTTCTGAGTTCTCCATTCTGTTTCTTTGATTTATGTGTCTATTTTTACACAAGAACCATGTTGTTTTGGTTACTATAGCCTTATAGTATAGTTTGAAATCAAGTAATGAGATGTCATTGGAATGTTGATATTTTGATAGAAATTGCATTGAATATGTAGGTTGCTTTAGGCAATAAGATAATTTTAACAATATGGATTCTGTTGATTAAAGAGCATGGGAAGTTTTTCCATTTGTTTTTGTCATCTACAATTACTTTCACTGGTGTCTTACAGTTTACATTGTAGAGGTCTTTCATCTCCTTGGTTAAATGTGTTCCAGGGTGTCTTATTTTTTGTATTACAATTGAATTATAAATGGGATTGATTCTTGGTTTGGTTCTCAGTTTGATTGTTATTGGTATATACAAAAGATACTATTTTTAATATTAATTTTGTATTATGAAACATTGAATTCATTTAACAAATCTAGGAGTGTTTTGGAGGAATCTTTAAGATTTTCTAAGATCATATAATAAACAAACATAATTTGACTATCTCTTTTCCAATTTGGATACATTTTATTTCTCTTGCTTGATTTTTCTAGGTAAGACTTTTAGTGCTTTGTTGAATATGAGTGGTGAATGGGTATCCTTGTATTGTTCCAGTTCTTAGTGGAAATGCTTTCAACTTTTCCCCAATTAGTATGATGCTGGCTGTGGGCTTGCCATATATGGCTTTCATTATTCTAAGATATATTTCCTCCAGGCCTAGTTTGTTGAGGGTTTTTATTATGAAAGGATGTTGAACTTTATCAGAAGCTTTTTCAGCATCAATGGAAATTATCATATGCTTTTTGTCTTTCACTTTATTAACAGGATGTATTACATTGATGAATGTGGGTATGTTGACCAACCTGCGCATCCCTAGGATAAATCCCACTTGGTCATGATGAATGATCTTTTTATTGCTGAATTTGGTTTGATAGTATTTTCTTGAGGATTTTTGCATCTGTATTCATCAAGAATATTAACTATAGTATTCTTTAGTTTTTGCATTCTTGTCTGTTGTTAGGATCGGGTGATACTGGCTTTGTTGAGTTAGTTGGGGAATATTCTCCCTTCATATTCTGGAACAGTTACAGTAGGATTGATACCAGTTATTCTTTGTGTATCTGGTATAATTTGACTGTAATTGATCTTGTCTTGGGCATTTTGGAGAGAGATGGAGTTTACTATTGATTCAATCTCACTATTCATAATTGATCTGTTCATGATTTCTGTTTCTTCCTTGTTCACTCTTGGGATATTGTATGTTTCCAGGAATTTATTCAATTCTTCTAGGTTTCTAGTTTGTGAGCACAGAGATGTTCATAGTAGTCTCTGATGATCTTTTGTCTTTCTTTAGTATCACTTTTAATATCATCTTTTTTCATTGCTGATGTGGTTATTTGAATTGTCTCTCATTTTCTTTGTAAGTTTAGTGAGAAATCTATAAATTTTGTTCACATTTTCAAAGAACCAACTTTTCATTTTGTTAAATCCCTTGTATTCTTTTGGCCTCAAATTCATTTTATACTGCTAAGGTTTTTTAAATTTCTTTTTTCTACTAGGTTTGGGTTTAGTTTGTTTTTTTCTAGTTTCTTGAGGTGTGACATTAGGTTCTTAATTTATTATCTTTCTTTTTTAATGTAATTCTATAAACTTTCCTTTTAGCACTGCTTTTGTTTTATCACAGAAGCTTTAGTATGTTTTGGTCTCTATTTTCCTTCAATTTGTAATATTTTAAACTTTTTCTTAAATTTATCTTTGATTCAAAAATTGTTCAGCAGCATGTTGTTTAATTTCCATGTGCTTGTATAGTTTCAATAATCTCTTGGAATTGAAATCTAGTTTTATTACACTGTGCTCCAGAAAAAAATATTTAGGATGATTTCATTTTTAAAAATTTATTAAGACTTGTTTGGTGGCCTAACACATGACCTATCTTAGAGATTGTCTGATGTACTGATGAGAAGAATGTTTCATGCACTGATGAAAACAATTCTGGTTTTGTTGGGTAGAGTGTTCTGTAGATGTCTGTTCATGTGGTCTAAAGTCCAATTTAAGTCCAGTGTTTCTTTGTTGATTTTCTGTTTCAGTGATCTGTCTAGTGCTCTCAGTGGGGTGTTGAAGTTCCCCATTATTATCATATTGCTGTCTATCTCTTTTCTTAGGTCTAGTAAAATTAGGTCTAGTATACTTGCTCTGGCATTAGGTGCAAATATATTTTGAGTATTTACATTTTCTTATGTAATTGATCTCTTTATCATTTACATAAAAATGTGTTTGTCTTTTTTACTGGTATTGATTTAAAGTCTGTTTTATCAAATATAAATAAGGCTATCTGTAGTCACTTTTGATTTCCATTTACATCAAATATCTTTTTCCACCCCCTTTCCTTCAATCTATAAGGGTCTACTAATAAGATGAGTTTCTTATGGGCTGCCTTGGTTGGATCATGTTTTATTATCCATTCAAACAATCTTTATCTTTTAAATGGAAATTTTAATGCATTTATGTTCAAGGTTTATATTGATATGTGATGTTGTGTTTCTGTCATACTATTAATTGTTATCTAGTTGTGTTGCAGCCTGATTTATGCAATTGTTTTATAAGACCTGTGAGTTTTATACTTCCAAGTATTTGTGTAATAATGAGCATCAACCTTCTGTTTCATTTTTAGAACTGCTTGAGCATTACTTTTAGGGCAGATCTTGTTATGACAAATTACCTCAGTCTTTGCTTGTTTGGGAAAGACTTTAATTATCTTCTACTTATGAACTTTTATGATACAAAATTTGGGATTAATGTTTATTTTCCTGAAGCACATTGAAAATGGAATCCCAATCTCCTCTGACTTGTAAGATTTCTGCTAAGAAGTCCGTTATTAGTCTGATGGGGTTTTCCATATAGGTTACTAGACTCTGTTCTCTTGCTGATTTTAGGATATTTACGTTTGTGTTAACCTTAGACAATCTGAGAACTACATGTCATGATGAGGTCTTTCTTGCAATGTATTTCTCTGGAGTTCTTTGAACTTCTTTTATTAGAATGTCTTGCTCCTTTGCTGGACTAGGAAAGTTTTCCTCAATTATTTTCTTTTTTTGTTGTTGTTTTGTTTTTTGTTTTTATGTTTTTGTTTGTTTCTGAGAAAGAGTTTCGCTTGATTGCCCAGGCTGGAGTGCAATGGCATGATCTCAGCTCACTGCAACCTCGGCCTCCCAGGTTGAAGCGATTCTCCTGCCTCAGCCTCCCGAGTAGCTGGGACTACAGGCACACACCACTGAGCCCAGCTAATTTTTGTATTTTTAGTAGAGACAGGGTTTCACCATGTTGGTCAAGCTGGTCTTGAACTCCTGACCTCAGGTGATCTGCCCTCCTTGGCCTCCCAAAGTGCTGGAATTACAGGTGTGATCCACCACGCCCGGCCTAATTATTTTCTTAAATAGGGTTTCCAGACTTTTTATATTTTCTTCTCTCAGGAATACCTATAATTTATAGATTCAAATGTTTTACATAGTACCGTAACTCTCAAGGCTTTGCTCATTTAACTATTTTTTGTCTGATTAAACTAATTCAAAAGATGTGTCCTCAATTTCTGAGACTCTTTTTTCTGTTTTGTCATGGTTATAGTTGAAACTTTCAACTGCATTTCATAACTCCTTCAATATTTTTTTCATTTCCAGAAGTTCTGTTTCTTTTCTTCTTTAGTAAATATTTATCTCTTTGATAAATTTCTCATTAATATTCTGGTTTGATTTTCTGATTTCTTTGTGTTGGTTTTCAGGTTTCTCTTGGATCTAACTGATATGCTTTAAAATAAGTATTTTGAATTCTTTATTTGATATTTCAAATATTTCATTTTGGTGTGTATCTATTGCTGCAGAGTTAGTGTAATCTTTCGGAGATGTTGTAACACCCTGTTTTTTCATACTTTCAGAATTATTATGCTGGTTCCTTCTCATCTGGAGAAACTGTCAGTTCTTCTTATTTTGAATTTATTTTTGTTTGGAATGAACATCTTTTTCCCTTTCAGGGTGTAACAATATTAATTATTCCAGTCCATTAACGTGAAACATCTTTCCCTTTATTTGTGTCTTCTTCAAATTATCTATCCATGTTTCTACCATGTATATATAAATCAAAACATCAGATTTTACCCAATAAATATACAAAATTTTCAACTAAAAATGAATTTTTAAAAATCAAAAGGTAAAAATATGAACAACTTCCAATCAATGCATAAAAATAGACATTTTGATAGTTTTGACCAATATGCAAGATTTTTAAAAAAAAATTCAAGAATGTCATATAAGTAATAGAAAACCTTCAAGAAGAATAATTTTTTCAGAGGAAGAAATAATGACTATGTGTTTAATAAAGGAAAGAGAACAGTTAAAAAATTTTATAAGGTAGAATAATGTTGAAATCAAACAGAATAAGACCACAACAAAAATACAAACTTTACATAAACTCTCTGAAAAAAGTACATTATAAAAATAGCAAGTGAGTATAGTTCTTCACCTAATCCCTGAAAGTCTACTGTGACTTTAGTGTGATTATTTTATAACTTTTTATTTTATTTATTTATTTATTTATTTATTTGTTTGTTTGTTTTTTGAGACGGAGTCTCGCTGTGTCGCCCAGGCTGGAGTGCAGTGGCATCATCTTGGCTCACTGCAAGCTCCACCTCCCAGGTTCATGCCATTCTCCTGCCTCAACCTCCTGAGTAGCTGGGACTACAGGCACCCGCCACCACACCTGGCTAATGTTTTGTATTTTTTAGTAAAGACGAGGTTTCACCGTGTTAGCCAGGATGGTCTCTATCTCCTGACCTCATGATCTGCCCGCCTCTGCCTCCCAAAATGCTGGGATTACAGGCGTGAGCTACTGTGCCCGGCCAATTATTTTATATTTTTTAAAGAAGAGTCCTGAGTCACAAAGAGGTTAAATACTTTTGTTCATGGCCCCACTTACTTGTGAACGAACCAGATTTCAAATTCAGTGGTATGGCCAAAATAATTTATACTTTTACATTCCTCAATCCATGCTTATTGCACCATATTTTACATCCATATTAAATAAAATATGGCAAATAAAATACATATATTTATATTTTATATATATATATATATATATATATATAGAGAGAGAGAGAGAGAGAGAGAGAGAGAGAGAGAATAGACCCTTGGACAACACAGGTTTTAAACACAAAGGTCCACTTCTATGTAATTTAAAAAAAAAAATTGGAAAATTTTTTGTAGATTTGCAACAATTTGAAAAACCTCTCTATATAGCCTAGAAATATGAAAAATTAAAACATCTTATATATGTCATGAATGCATAAAATATATGTAAATACTAGACCATTTTATCATTTACTACCATAAAATATACATAAGTCAATTATAAAAAATTAAAATATATCAAAATGCATGCACACAATCACAGACAATTCATGGCACCATTCATACTTGAGAGAAATAAAAACAAATGTAAAGATGCGGTATTAAATTCTAACTGCATAAAATTAACTATAGTAATACTGTACTTCTGTGATAATCTTGTAGTCACCTCCTGTTGCTCTTGCTGTTAGCCCAAGTATTGCAAGTATCTGCTTAAAATGTTATGTTACACTAATCACCTCCACATTTCCAGTAAGTTGCTTTCCACTGTAAAAACTGATCTATTGAAGTTCTCACATATTTTTCATTGTGTTTAATGCAATATTATAAATCTTGAATAATACCATAGGACCCATACAAAGTGCCACTAGTGATGTTACAAGTACTCCCAAGACACAGAGAGAGGTCATGACATCACAAGTTAATTTATTGTAAGAATACATTGTATAACATATATATAATGTACAACATATGTGTTTATCGACTTTTTTTTTTTTTTGTCAGTAAAGCTTCTGGTCAACAGTAGGCTGTTAGCAGTTAAATTTTGGAGAGTTAAAGGTTATACATAGATTTTGGGCTGCACAGGGGTCTATTGACATTAATAGCCTTAACCTGCACCTTATTCAAGGGTCAACTGTATAAATAAACTAAGGAACAAATGGATAAACAACTTGTGATATGTTTATACCATAGAAATATTATTCAGTTATAAAAAGAAATGACATATACTACAATGTAGATTGATTTTTAAACACTACGCTAAGTTAAAGAAGCTAGATGAAAGGGTCACATACTGTATAATTCCATTTATATTTATTCCATTTGTATGACTTGCCTATAATGGGCAGATCTAAGAAACAGAAATCAGATTAGTGTTTGCCACAGGCTGCTATAGGGGCAGGTGAGAAATATGTTAGTGGATATGGGGTTTCTTTTTGGGGTAATACAAATGTTCTGGGCATTAGATAGTGGTGATGTTCGCACGGCTTTGTGAATAAACTAAAACCACAGTACATTACACTGTAAAAGAACAAATGTTATGGTAGGTAAATAATATATCAATTTAAAAAGACACTAAATTTAAATGTGAAATATGATATTGTATTGAACAATAGAACACTGCGGTAAAAAATAAGTTGCTCTAAAGAACACTATTGAAAATATTATCAAAACTTAAATGAAACCTGTAATTAGATAATAGCATTATATTAACGTTAAATTTTCTGTTTTGTGATAATTTTGGAAATTTCACTTTAAAGTGTTTAGTGAGAAGGGAATCTATTGCTTTCTACTTAGTCTCTAACGATTCAGAAAAAGAATACCAAATCAAATGTGGCAAGATGTCAACTGCTGAATCTAGGTGAAGGGTATAAATAATTCGTACTTTTGTACTTTTTTGGGTCACTTTTATGTAAAAATTGTTGCAAAATAAAAATGATTATCGTAAAGTCAAAAGAAAATGAAAAACGAAAGAAAAAAGCAAAACAAAGCAAGCCCAATCCATCTAGAAGCATGTGGATGTGGTCCTTTCTCAAAAGAGAAGTTAATTTTAATGAATCTTTGAGGTTATGTGAGGCTTTCTCAGCCAGCTATTAACAGTGAATTTATAACATGTCAGATTAGCTATTGAAAAAAAATAAGCCCAAAGCAATCATAAAGCAGAAAATAATAAAGATGGGAGGAAAAAAAATCAATGAAATTGAAAAAAAGACAATAATGGGGAAAATTGATGTAACAAAAATACTATTTTTAAAGAAATAATAAAATATAAACTTTAAGAAAAATGGACCAAAAAAATTCAAACTAGTGATTTCAGGAATAAAACATTGTATTATAGCTCCTACAACCAGTAGAAGGATAACAACAGAATATTATGAACAACTTCATGTTCATAAATACAATTTAGAATAAATGAACCAATTCCTCAAAAACCATAAATTAATAAAACTGAAACCAAAATGCAGTAGAAAACCTGATTAGTCTTACACGCATCTAAGAAATTGATTTGAAATTTAAAGCTCCTTTTTAATAATAGCCATTCTGATTGGTACGAGATGGTATCTCATTGTGATTTTGATTTGCATTTATCTAATGATTAGTGATGTTGAGCTTTTTCCTATATGTTTGTTGACTGCAGGTATGTTTTCTTTTGAGAAGTATCTGTTCACATCCTTTTGCCCACTTTTTAATGGGGTTGTTTTTCTCTTGTAAATGTGTTTAAGTTCCTTGTAGATTCTGAATATTAGACCTTTTTGAGATGCATAGTTTGCAAATATTTTCTCCCATTTTGTAGGTTGTCTGTTTACCTGTACCCCCAAACCTAAAATAAAAGTTAAAAAAGAAGGAAATTTAAAGCTCCTGAAAAAAAAAAAAAAACATTTTGGCCAAGATGGCTTCCCAGAATAATTTTACTAAAAATTTAAAGAAGAATTAGCACCAGTTTCATACAATCGCTTTCAGAAATAGAAGAGGAAGGCACACTTCTCAACACATTTCATAAGGTTCTTGATACCAGAATCAGACAAAGACAATTCCATCCCCCAAGAAAAAACAAAAATAACAAACAAACAATCCTTACAAGTCAATATTTTTCACAGATGCAGAAATTCTCAGCAATATATTAGCAAATGCAATCCAGCAGAGTATAAGAAGATTTATATACCACGAACAATTGGGATTTATTCTAGTTGTGCTAGGCTGGGTTAACATTCAAATATCAACCAATGCCACTTGCTACATGAACAGGCTAAAGAAGAGAAATCATATGATGATATTAATTAATGCAAAAGTACTTTACAAAATCCAACACTCAGTCATCTGAAAACTCTCAGCAAACTGGCATAAAAGGGAACTTCAACTTGGTAAAAAGCATTTATAACAAAAGCCCTACAGTTAACATTATACTTAATGGTGAAAGCTTGAATACACTCTCACCACTTTTTTTCAACAAAATATGGAAATTTTAGCCTAAAATAAAAGTTAACAAAAAAGAAATTTAAATCTCCTGAAAAAAAATATATATATATATATATATTTGTTCACAAACATGTTCTCATGTGTGTGAGAGTATATCCTTGCCTTGGTCTCAATCTAGGAAACCATCTGAAAGAGAGAGAGATATATATATATGTATATATACACACACATATATACACACATGTATATATCTGAAACCATCTCAGATCTCTCTCTCTCTCTCTCTCTCTCTCTCTCTCTCTCTCTCTCTCTCAAACCATCTCAGATATATATCTCTGAGCCAAGATGGTTTCCTAGATTGAGACCAAGGCAAGGACATACTCTTACAAACACCCATGATTGAAATATGTGGACACTCACAAAATATGGAAGTTTTAGCCACTGCAATAAGACAAGATAGATGTAAAAAAAATACAACTAGAAGTAAGTAAAACTGCCCCTATGTACAAATAATGTCAATTGTTCATACAAAAATCTAAAGGAGTTTGACATCAAAAACTGAAAACTCTAGAGCTAGTAAGTGAGTTTAGCAAGGTCAGTTGTTATGACCTTATTAATTAATTATTTGTTTGTATCATTAGTATATATGTTCATTGCTAGTATATAGAAATGCAATGAACATGTGAAAACGAAAATTAAAATATCATTTAGAATCACTCCATAGAAAATTAAATAGTAAGACAAAATGTTACATAATATGTATGCTAATGTTGTAGGAAGATGTCGTGATAAAAAGATAAAAGGAATCAACCTCGGGGTAATGAAACTGTTCCGTGTCTTGATGGTATCAGTGTCAATATCCTGGTTGTGTTATTTTACTGTAGTTTTGGAAGATGTTACCATTGGGAGATACCAGATATGTTAGTTTGCTAGGGCTGCCATAACAAAATACCAAACTGGGTGACTTAACCGATATTTATTTTCTCATGGTTCTGTAGACTACAATGCCAGGATCAAGGTGTCAGCAAGTTTGGTTTCATCTGAGGCTTCTCTCCATGTCTTTCAGATAATGACCTTCTCCTTCTCTCTTTTCTGTCTTTGTCTTTTCTCTGCATCTGTGTCTTTATCTCCTCTGTAAGGACATGAGTCAGACTGGACTGTGGCCAACCCTATGATTCATCACCTTAATTGCCTAGTTAAAGGCTCTCTCTCCAAATACATTCACATTCTGAAGTGTGGAGGTCAGTACTTCAACAAATGAAATTTGGAGAGACATAATTCTGCCCATAAGGGTAAAGAGTACATACTTTTTAATGAATTATTTCCTATATAATTTATTATGACTGCATGTGAATCTATAATCACCTTAAAATTATAAAGAATGGAACCATTGTTATCATCCTCACTGTCTTAAGAAAATAACTGAAAGCCAGAACATTACTGTTACTTGCAGGCATTGTAAGGTAGCAACAGAACTGGGCCAAAAATGAATTTGTTCTTTCAAATTGAGATATTTAATAAGCACCTAATAAGTATCTATTGTGCCAAGTGACATAATAGTTTTTAAAATATAGTTATTAGTAAAATTTAAGTAGGTGTAATGGTTATTTTTATGTATCAACTTGACTGGGCTATGGGTTTCCAGTTATTTGGTCAAACATTATTCTTAGTGTGTCTATAAGGGTATTTTTAAGATGAAATAAACTTATAAATTGGTAAATTTATATGAGTCTAACTAGAGCAGACTGCTCTTCCTTATGTGGGAAGAGCTTATCCAATCAGTTGAAGGACAGAATAGAATAAAAAGACTCACAATCCACTGAATAAAAGATAATTCTTCCTGCCTGTTGGCCCTTGGCTTGGAACTACATCACCTATCTCCTGGATCTTTGGTTTGCCAATGCATTCTGCAGATCTTGGGACTTTGCATTCTCCATAATCATATGAGTCGATTTCTTACAATAATTTTTTATGTATTATATACATTTGCTAGATTTATAAAACACATATATGTATCTATATAAAGACATATATATGTGTGTCTGTATTTACAATATAATATATATCTATTGGTTCTATGTATCTAAATAACCCTCACTAATACATACAGCAGCCGTAATGTTCTCTTCAAATCTGAGATATCTAGTGCTCCAGGGGCAATCCATGTCTGCTGAAGCACATCTGGGCAGTTGAGTAATGTAAACATTCTGTAACAGTGCTGTACATTTCCCAGAAGTGTTGACTACCAGAAACAACTTGTGCTGCTCTTGCAGGCTCTGGACACCTGAGGCCAACCTTTCTCTTGGCCTTGATGTCACTTGATTAGGTGTGCAGAACTTCCCCATAATGAGGCAACATACTTGCCGTTTCCTGGAGTGCCTTTCTTCCTGAGTGGAGTGAACATGATTGAAAACAGGTGATTCCAAGCTAAATTTTCCCATTGAGAGTCTGGTTTGAACGAACTCCCTGAGAAAGGAATATAGTAAGTGTGTTCATGATGTATCAGCAGTACCTAGCATAAGGCATAGCATGTGTTTGAAAGTTACTGGCTATAACACACACATACACTGAATCTTATGTAGAAGTAGGTAAGTAGAAAACAGGCTATGGATGTTAAGCAAGTGTTTCTTTGCCATAGATGATGTTGTCAATAGGAGGTACTAGAAGGATCTGTGATTGTACCTACACTTGAAGCCTTTCTTCTTTAGCCACAGATATATGTTGGCTATGAAAAGAGGACAATTGTGAGCCTCATATAATTTTGATTCCAAGTGGCATGGCTGCCTTGATACTTATTAGATATTATTCTCCCTTAATTAAAGGGATTTTTTTCAAGTTAAGTTTTGCAGAAATGAGTTACCAATATTCTCCAAAGATCTATGAGGGGCTAGGTAGAGACAAGGACAGACATCCATCATGGCATAACACTATAAAACCAAGCACCATATATGAGCACCCAAGTGGCATTTGCACAGCACATTAACCCTTTCACGGGGGCGCTCAAAATTCCTTTTTCGAGTGAGCTCCAAATAACCATGGGTCACACCTTACATCATCCCTCCAACATTCTTCAAGTAGGAGGCACACTGACTAACTAGCTTGTCGGAGTTGTGACTGCTCTCTCCACTATTCAAGTACACAAGGCAGAGTAGCAGAGTTATTTGATTGGGCCGAGGGAATTGGTCTCTTTAGTATACATTTAATGAACCAAATCAACAACATCATTTAGGAGTCTCCGGAGGTAGACAAATAGTTGAGTAGATGATTCTTTGCTTTTCCCTTAGCAATCAAAATTGCCATCCTTCAAAGATTCCTGGCAACAGGATGAGTGAATATCAATATTATTGTTTCTACAATGTTACTATATTATTAATAAACTCTTCCTGTGCACTGGTCCTGGGCCAGGCATAAAGTCTCTAAGTTGTTCTGATAGAAACACAAATTGGGGCTGAATGGGAGAGATGGGCATTTGCGTAGAAAGTGTGACTGTCCAGAGTTGAATCAGTAAATAATAGAGCAATTGATTAGGATTTGGAAGACAGGAGTTATTGCAACAGTAACTGTGGGAATAATCACTCTCACCTCATGTTGTCTTCATTTTTCTCTTCTGTCAAAAAGGAATGATCCCTATAATTGCCTCCTACTTGATTGTTCTACTTTAAATTTCACTGTTCCAGCTGTAAGCTCAACCCACTTTCTGTGACTTCTATAAGACAAACAACGACAACCAAAAAAATGGCAAATGATTTCAAACATATGATTACTAGAAATAATACCAGGCAGCTATGATACAGATTTTTATTTTGTCATATACAATTCAGATTTTTATTTTAAAGAAATAAGCACTTGAAGTCCTCTCCCAAACTCTCAATTGCAATTTTCCTCTCATCTTTTCCATAGATAGCTTGCTTCTGAAGTTAGCATGCATCATTTCCATGTCTGTTTAAAAATTGTACTCCATGTACAAGTTGGAAAAATCTATATACTATCATTTGGTAGGTTTTAAACTTACAGAGGTGGTCACTTTCTCCACGTGTTCATCTGCATTTTCCTTTCTCTAATATATATTTTTTCTTGATATTTGCATTTTTGTCTTTCTAAAATGCTAATCTTAGTATGCAAATTCATGGATAAAAGTATTCAGTGTCCTCTTTCTCAAACATAAAATTTCTCAAGAGTAGCAAAAGGTCCCTTCTTGTTCACAGTTCTCACCTTGCGGTGACCCTGCTCCAGACCTGGGAGAAATTGTGAATTTGCCATGCTATCTAAGACATATCGTCTTTTTTCTAGACCCCTCCTCTTCTTTCTCTTTTATTAGCTGCCTAACCTGCTTTGGCCTTCAAACACCCTTAGCAAGCTCGTCTCTACAAATTCTCCTTGGCGTGCTCTGAGTCACGGAATCCTCCATACTTTTGTCCAAGCCCTTGACTCACTGGACAATAATCATCAGATTTTGCCAACAAACTGTAAGCTTTATAAGGACAGATATAATGTGAATTATATCTGCATCTTTGACACTGGGACAAAGAAAATTCTGAAAAATATTTTGTAACCAGATAAATGGCCTTCTTTGCTCAACATATATGATTAAGCCAAAGAATAAAAGAAGCAATGGAAATGGGATTGCTTTAAAAGGCACAGAGTTCAATACAAGCACAAGATTATGCTAATATTGCCAGTGGCCAAAATAATAATAATATTGTTGAAATAGTGTGTCTTTACTGCATTGTTTGGAAATTACTCCATATCTTTTTACCCTCTGCAACTCAGAGTGTTACATAAATATCCCCAGGATGAGTAGCATGTCTGCAGGGATGCTTTATAGCCGCTCTGCAATATCACTCATGAACTCTCTAACTGTGAGGGTAATCCTGGGTATAGTTGGCACTATCGTCTTGTATTTTAAACTAAAACAGTACCTGATATCATGATATTATATATATAATATTGTAAATAATCAAATATATAATATTGTAAAATATACAAATATACAAATATAAATATTTGTATATTTCTTATATACAAATATATGCAATGATGATCAATTATTATGTCTTGCTTCTGATTGGTTATAAATCCTGTGGTATTCTTATGCTATTCACATTAACTACAAAAACCCCCAAAATCTACAAAATCACATTATCATATGACTGATAAATTATAGGGGGATATTAACTATTTATTAAATATATACAATATAATAAAAATAAATATATACAATGAAAACTGATGTTATAATTGTGCATACAATGTGAAAATATTAAATGAAGCTAATTAACATATCCATCACCTCAAATACTTTATAATTTTTGTGATAAGTTTATTCTTAGTAATATTGAAATGTACAGAACTCAATTATTAGCTATATGCTTTCACTATGTTGTGCAAATATTCTAAAAAGACAGATCAAACTTATTCCTCCTGTCTAACTGAGGCTGTGTAGCCTTTAATTATCATCTCCCCATTCTTTCTATCTGCAGCCTCTGGTAACCACCATTCTAGTCTCTGCTTCTGTGAATTCAGTTGTTTTAGATTCCACATATAAGTGAAAACGTGCAGTGTTTGTCTTTTTGTGTCTGTCTTATTTCACGTAACATAATATTCTCCAGTTTCGTCCATGTTGTTGCAAATGACAGAATTTCTTCCTTTCTTGAGGCCAAATAATATTCTCTTGTGTGTGTATATAATATTTTTTTACTTATTCATTGCTGATGCATACTTACATTGATTCCATAACTTGACTGTTGTGTCTACTGCTGCAATAAACATGGGAGTGCAAATATTACTTTGATATAGTGGTTTCAAATACTTCAGGTACAAACTCAGATATGGGATTGCTGGATCATATGGTAGTTCTGTTTTTAGTTTTTAGAGGAACTTTCCTACTGTCTTCCAAAATGGCTGTACTAATTTTCCTTAGCACCAACAGGTTACATGGGTTCCCTTTTCTCCACATCTTCACAAACACTTGATATCTTTTGACTTTTGATATTAGCCATTCTAGCAGTTGTAAGGTTATTGCACTGTGGTTTTAATTTACATCTTTCTAACTGTTAGAGATGTTGAGCATTTTTTAATATATCTCTTAGCCACTAGTATGTCTTCTTTTGAGAAATGTCTACTCAAGTCCCTTCCTTCTTAATCGAATTATTTTCTCTCTGTAGAGTTGTATTAGTTCTTTATATATTTTGAATACTAATCCTTCATCATAGGTGTGACTTGCAAAGCTTTTTCCTCTATCTGTAGGTTGCATTTTTACTCTTAATTGTTTCCTTTGATGTGAAGAAGCTTTTTATTTTGATGTGTTCCCATTATCTATGTTTGCTTTTTTTGTCTGTGGTTTTGAGGTCAAATAAAAGATATAATTGCCCAGACCAATGTTGTATGGCTTTTTTCCTGATATTTCCTTTAGCAGTTTTATAGTTTCAGGTCTTATGTTTAAGTCTTTAACTTAATTTGAGTTTATTTTAGTGTATGGTGAGAGATAAGGATTCAGTGTTACTTTTTTTGCATGTAGATACTCAGTTTTCCCAGCATTATGTATTTAAGAGACTGAATTATGAGAGAACTAATTTTACAGCTTGCCCATGTTTGAATCATTGCAGGTTTTAATCAGTCCCTCTGCCCGACATCTCCTTCCCTCCTGAAAGACACACTTTGTTTTTCCCAGTGGTTATGCTTCATTCCATATGTGCTTTAATTTCATTTCTTTAATTATTATGACTTTGAAATATGTGTGCTCTGTTTATTGTGACACTTCTGCACATATTATTTCCTGCTTTAAATTGCTCCTTTTTCTTTCACTTGTATCCCTCTCCAAATTTTGGTCTATTTAATAAAAAAAAGTATGCCAGCGGTGAAGCTCTTATCTCTCACCTTCAAACCGGAACTTTTATTCTCCGTTGCATGATGTTGCAGCTGAGACTCAATACTACATTTCTCTTTTGCCAGTAGCTTCCTGTTTGGCTCTGCTAATAAAGGATGTAGAGATAGCCTGCTTCTAAATGTTCCTTAGAGGATCACACCATCCTTGCCTCTTCACATTGGGGGCCTCTCCATAACCTAAGTAGTGGTTCAATTCAATTTGCAGTTTTTCCAAGATTTGTAGAACTAATGTAATTGTACCCCCTCAGAGACCACTCCCCATCATCTCTGGTCTTATGACATGAGACTTTTTGAAGACATCAGCCCCAACCTAGCCCATTTTTAGAAAGTTGAGCTGCAGTGGTGCAGGACCCTTACTCCAGGCTTCTGAAGTTAAATAATCCCAGCTTCTCCACTTTGTTTAATCAGACTATCCCCTTCCTAGACCTTGCTTGATAGAGAAATTGGTAATAGTCTATTCCTAGAGAATAGTCCCTTGAAGATGAGATTCAGGAATTGATTTAATGTTGAGCTAGGCAAACTATTTCTGTAAAGAGCATGTAATAAGGTTACTATCCTAATTACTATTAACTACTCATGAGAAAAGAAATAGCCACTATGCAAACAGCTGGAGTGGTCAGTCTTGGCCCAAAGCCTATCTTTAGTGAAACCTGGTTAGTAGAAAGAGATCTAGACTGAAATCTGGAGACAGCCACTCCAGGCCTTCTCTACCATAAACAAGGTATTTTCTCTGTCTATGGGGACATCACATGGCAGCACTCTTCAAATTCCTCCTCTCAAAAACAGGCCATTGAGATTGGTTATTTCAAATCTCTTCTCAATCTCTGTAATTCTATAAATGTAAGAATATTACATTTAAGTTCATTATGTTTCCTTGAGTAAAATTTGACATAAAAAAATACTTGTGGCAATTGATTGCTAGAATGACAGCATAAAGAGATCCTCTGACCTGTTCTTCAGCCAAACTGATAAAAATCATCAAAAAATGCCTAAGTAGACATCTTTTAGGCAGAGACTATAGTCTCTGCAAATGGTCCTGAGAGTAAACAGAAAATGAAACAAATGCCTGTTGAAAAAAATCTACTAAAATTCTATAAGAACAGGAAGAGTCTGTAGTATCTGATCCAAGACAAGAAAAAATTTAAAAACTTACAGATATGTGAAAATTGTAAAACAGCCTCCTAAATAACTATGGGTAAAAAAAAAAGAAATCAAAATGAAAGTAAAAAAGAAAACACCTTAAGGTAAATAAAAATGATGACCCAACCTTTCTAAACTTAGGAGATGCAGTTAAATGGCCTTCAGGGGGAAATTTATAGCTTAAAATGCCTACAGTAAAAAAGATGAAATATCTCAAATCAATTATCTGACATTCTATCTTAAGACACTGGAAAACCTCATTGTCTTACAACTAGACATAGAAGGAACATACCTAAAAATAATAAAGGTCATATATGACAAATCCACCACCAACATCATAAGGGATGAGGAAAAGCTAAAAGCATTCCTTCTAAGAACTGTAACAAGACAATGATGCCAACTTTCGCCACTTCTGTTCAACATACTACTGAAAGTCCTAGCAAGACTGATCAGGCAAGAGAAAGATATAAAGGGCATCTAAATTGGGAAAGAGAAAGTAAAACTATCTCTGTTTACCAGTGATATGATTGTAATCCTAGAAAACAATAAACTCCTCCAAAAGACTCCTAGATTTGATATATGAATTCAGTAAAGTCTCAGGTTACAAAATCAATGTACAAAAATCAGTATCACTGCTCTACACCAACATTGACCAACCTGGGAATAAAATCAAAACTTTATTCCTTTCACAACAACTGCTAATATATATATATAAATATACTTAACCAAGGGTAAAGAAACTCTACAAAGAGAAGTACAAAGCACTGCTGAAATAAATCAGAGATAACACAAACATATGAAAATATATCCCATGTTTATGGGTTGGAAGAATCAGTATCATGAAAATGACCATATTGCCCAAAGCAATCTGTAGATTCAATGCAATTCTTATTGAAATACCAATGCCATTTTTCAAAGAATTAGAAAAAAAATTCTACAATTCATATGAAATCAGAAAGAGCCCAAATAAAGCAACACTTAAAACAAATCTAGAGGCATCACATTACCCAGCTTCAAAGTATAATACAAGACTATTGTAACCAAAACAGCATGGTACTTGTATAAAAGTAGATATGTAGACCAATGGAACAGAATAGAGAACCCAGAAATAAAGCCAAATACTTAAAACCAACTGATTTTTGGCAAAACATACAAAAACTTAAATTGAGGAAAGGAAACCATATTCAAAAAATGATCCTGGGAAAACTAGATAGCTATATGTAAAAGAATGAAATTGGATCCCTTTCTCTCACTATAAACAAAAAAACAACTCAAGATGGATCAAAGACTTAAATCTAAGACTGGAAACCTTAAACATTCTGGAAGAAAACTTAGAAGAAACTATCTGGCCTATGCAAAGCATTTATGACTGAGACCCCAAAAGCAAATGCAACAAAAACAAAAACAAATAAATGGGACGTATTTAAACTAAAAAGCTTCTGTACAGCAAACTAAATAATCATCAGAGTAAACAGACAGCTTACAGAATGGGAAAAATACATTTGGAAACTGCATCTGACAAAAGACTTATACCTGCAAGGAACTGCAAGAATCTCCAAGGAACTCAAACAAAACAGCAAGAAAAAAAAAATCCCATTAGAATGTGGACAAATTACATGACAGGAAAGCACTCCAAAGAAGATATCCAAATGGCCAGCAAACAAGAAAAGATGTTCAACATCACTAATCATCCAGGAGATGCAAATTAAATCCCCAATGAGATACCACCTTACTCCAACCAGAATGGGCATTATTTATTAAAAAGTCAAAAACAATAGATGTGGCATGGGGTGTAGTCAAAAGAGGATGGTTATATAATGATGTTGGGAGGATAAATTAGTACAGCCTTTATGGAGAAAAGTATGAAGATTTCTCAACCCAAACTATCTCTGCTATGTAATCTAGTAATCCCATTACTGGCTATTTACCCAAAGGAAAGTAAGTCATTATATCAAAAGACAATTGTACATGTATGTTTATCACAGCACTATTCACAACTGCAAAGATGCGAAACAAACTTAAATACTCATCAACCAATGAATGGATAAAGAAAAATGTGCTATGTTAATCAAAACAGTGTGATGCTGGCAAAAACACAGACATATAAAGCAATGAATAAAACTAAGAACCTAGAAATAAACTTTTACAACTTATTTTGACAAAAATGCCAGGAATATTCATTTAGGAAAATAATATTTTTCTCAACCAATGCTCCTGAAACAACTGAGTAGCCATATACAAATGAGTGAATTTGGACTTTTACTTTACATTATATAAAAATTAGCTCAAATGGATTAAAGAACAAAATATTAGAGCTAAAACTATACAACTATTTGAAAAAATTATGAGGGTTAATCAACATGACCTTCATTGGACAATGAATCTTTAGATATAAATACAAAAGCAGAAGAAACAAAAAAATAAATTGAACATCATCAAATTATAAACTTTGTGTTGTAAAGGATATTATCATGGAAGATAAATCACAACACAGAATTTTTAAAAATTGCAAAATCACAGACTTGATAAAAAACATATCTAGAATATGTGAAAAACTCATACAACTGGTTGATCAAAAGATAATTCAACTTAAAAACATGCAAAAGATCTAAATACAGATTTGTCCCAAGAAGAAACAAATGACAAATAAATGCAGGAAAATATGTTTGGCATTATTAGTTATCAGGGAAGTACGAATAAAACCCACAAAGGAATATCACTTCACACTCACTGTGGCTCCACTCACACTCCAATGTGGCTGGAATCAAAAGGTCAGATAATTACCACTATTGGGAAAGATGTGGACAAAGCAAAACTCTTATTGCTGGTGGAAACATGAACTGATATAGCCATTTTTGCAAGCTGTTGGCAATGTCTCAAAAAATTAAGTATCATTTCTGTATGAGCTAGCAATTCCACTCCCAGAGAACTCTCCTCCAATAAAAGTAAAACCACATGTCCATACTAAAACTTTTACACAAATTGTAATGAGTTATGAGTAATTGCTACAAGCTGGAAACAATCCAAATGTCCAGTAATGAACAGATTTTGAAAACATGGTATGTTCATGCAATGAAATATTATTTGGCTATAAAAGTGATGAAATACTGATCTATGTGACAGTTGGATACACCTTGAAAATGTTATGCTACATGAAAGAAGCCAGACACAAAAAGTCACCTACTGTATTATTCCATTACATGAAATGTCCAGGATAGACAACTTTAGAGCTAAGGAAAGTACGCTGGTGGTTGTTGAGTGGTAATATGGGGTGAGGTGATGAAAATGTTTTAAACTTTGACTGTGGTGATGGTTGCACATCTCTGTAAATATGCTGAAATATCATTGGATTATATACTTTAAATAGGTGAATTGTATGGCATGTGAAATACATCGCAATAAAGCTATTTAAAAAACAGCTGTGTGGGGATCTAGGCAGGGACCTGAGTGAATGGAGTTACCTTAAATCACTGCACGTTCGATTAGCTAATGTGGCTAGTGTACACTTTGAATTCAAGTGACTTTTGCAGTTCACAAGAATCAAAGAGTGAAGGAGTTTAGAGTACCTAGGAAGTGTCAATTTGATCCACTAAAGCGGTATTTGATCTGGGTGGTGACTGATAGAGA
This sequence comes from Macaca fascicularis, assembly GCF_037993035.2. Taxonomy (NCBI): domain Eukaryota; kingdom Metazoa; phylum Chordata; class Mammalia; order Primates; family Cercopithecidae; genus Macaca; species Macaca fascicularis. Next base: position 7,756,569 of record NC_088386.1, on the reverse strand, counting down.
CAGAGGTTGGGCAAAGGAATGCCTCCTTTATAACTTACAACACTTCAAATAACTAATAGTATGGGCTTCTTGGGTTCTGTTGCATGAAATAAGGGACGTTGGTCCACTTAACTGGGCTGCAGACATCTGCAGGCTCAGGCACTCTTGGCCGAGGCCCGGCCAGAGGCTTTGTGACCTGCTGGAGGGCACACTGGTTGATGTTCTCATCTTTTCCTCATGTGGAGAAAACTGCCAGTGCCTCTGCTCTCACACCAGCTGAACTTTATCTGTAGTTACCCCCGTTATGTTTTAATAGACTGCAGTATTTGTGAGATCTTGTGAGCTGAGTCTTATTTCTCCCCAAGCATTAGATAAGCAAGACTGTCTGCTTCCCTTTCTGATTTGTGCCTCCACTGCCCTGGACATTTCCATTAACTCTGACTTATAAGACATCAACTGCTTTCCTCCAGGCTTAAATTTTCCTATAACCTAGGAATATTTGGGCAGTGGTTCCATTCTGGAAACCTAATTGGTGCATAAAATGCACCCTGAGTTCCTTTAACCAATCTCTGAGATATAAAGCAGTCTAGGAGTGGGGGTCAATAGGCCGAAGGACAGGGACTTGGCCTTAGTAATGGCCTCTGAAGTGCTCAGGAGAATCACTGGCTCATGCTAGGCTCTTAATGAATCATGAATGTGGTCACCAACAGAACTGAAATAGTATCTAATACTTGACAAGAAAAGGAAGGGGGATGTTCCGAGGCAAGCAGAGCAAATGTTAGCAGGATGCTGGAGTTCCACATCGCAGCTGCACCACCTCATCTATAGGTGAATGACTGTGGGACCCTTGGATGGAATTACCAAACAATTTCCATGCTAAACCGCTCACTGTGTTTACTTTTTCTAAAACATCGGACTTACCTGTAGCTGCAGGGATCCATATATGAGAAATTCTACTTTGTGTTACGTCTTAGCATTAATTTCTTCTCCTGTTGTGGAGTCTTGGATTGTATCGCTTTGGTCATTTAAAAAATCAATCCATCCATGCATAAGAATGCTGACACTTTTTTAACCAAAATTGATTTTATAATTAAAGGACATGTGTTTTATCTCAGATGTATCCATTCTGGGAGAATAGCGTGTGGGGGTAAACTGAGACATGGTTGTTTTGGGGTTTCTTTTCCACCAAATAAATTACTATAAATGAGAAATTGATGAAGTGATTCATTAAGCATCAACTCTAAAATTCCAAATTTTCTCGGTGACCATAAATCCAAACCTCACATTCTATTTTCTAAGTTCTAATATAGGAGGGATGATCAAAATTACCTCCTTTAAGCTCTGGACTTCCAAGTCTCTACGACTCTGGCTTTGACAGGTAGTGCTATTTAGCAGTAAAGATTGCCCACTCTGGAGTTAGATATATGTTGAGTGAAGCTCTGGCTCCACTATTTCCTTGCTGAGTGAACTCGAGAAGTTGTACCACTTTTCTGCATCTCAAGTGTTTCATCTGTCCTATGGAAGGACACATAGGACCGTCCGGATAAGGTGTGTGAATTAAATGGAGAATGAAGGTAAATCATTTAGCACAATTCCTGGCACATGTAAAAAAATCATTAAATGCCAGCTACCATTAGTATCATTTATAGAGAAAGTGTTGAAAAGGGCCTTTTACTTAACGTGTAAAATGTCATATGACTATCATAGACTGTGAGTAGTGGTAAGTCATGGGAAAGCTAATGAATAGATTTTAAAAACATGGTATGTTCATGCAGTGAAATAAAGTGCTCACATTTTGGGTTGAAATGCTAGTTTTAGCTATAGAAAATATTTATCACTAAATAAATTGCTTAATGTAAAATGCAGAAGAAAAATTTAAATAACATTTTAAAAAGGAGAATCTCACAGCCTATAGTATATCACTCTGAACATTTTGGTAAAATTTCTTCCAGCAGCCTCTTTCCATAATTTTGTGTTTTACAATTTTTATTATACTTAATATGCAATTTAAAAATCCTGTGCTTTCACTTAATTCACTGTTTTTTCCAAAATCTTCACATATATATGTATTTGGTAATGAACTGCTACATACATATATGGATATATATACACACTCACTATACATATACACACATACATATATACACATAAAATATATATATACACATATATATTCATAAACTATATATACATATATATATTATAACTGCTAGTGATTACTATAGATGGGAGAGCACAGGACATCGTGATTAATTAATGATTCTGACATTAAAATCAGGCAACCTGGGGTAAGATCCTGGCTCTGCAACTTTCTGCTAGTGAAGATTCATGACTTGTAACTCTCTGAAGTCCAGTCTTCTTAGACTAAGACGTGGATACTGTAGTATTCTAAATTTGTAGGATTCATGGTATATTTAAATAAAATAGTAAAGTTAAAGCATTTAGAACAATGTACAATTGATAGAACTTTTTACATAAATAAGAGTCATTATTTTTATTATCAGGATTTAAATAGGCGTACCCTCTCCTACATATTTATGCCTCCTCCTCTCCCTCATGTGCTTTCGAACTAATTAACTGGCAACATGATGACTGTCTTGGCACATGATGCCTTTTCACAATTTAGACATTTTTTTGAGGTCTCAAGAACTTTTCAAAACTCTAATACACCTTTTACGCATGTAAGACTACCATTTTACAATGGAGGAAGCAAAGACCCAACAATAGTTTTCCCAGTGTCACATAGCCAGTGTGACACACAAATGATAAGGTGTAATCTGGGACCTGAGCCTCTTGGCTCCCATTTTTTTCACTTATTCCATTTAGCCTTTCCTATATAGTCATTCCAGAAGGGCAGATGATTTTTCTTCATTTCCTGCATACTCATAACAATCCAACACATTCAGGAAAAAGGTATTCACGTATGCACACAAATCTCTCACACCCACATAAATGAGTGAATGATGTAAACACTTGCCAACTCCTTTCAGAGTAAACACACCTTAAGCATTGAGATTTGAGGGAAAATGCTATGCTTCATTTTGTTATAGGGCCCAATGATAGCAGAAAACAAAGGAGGTCTGGATTAAATCGATGAGGAAAAGAAGGGACCCATCATGAAAGATGAGGAGAAAACAAAGTGAGCTATGTCTAAGAATCCAACCCACCCACTGGGTTTTATGTTTTTATTCAAACAACTGTTCAATTTAGTTAAATAAGTCAATCCATCTGGATTTACAATGGAAATGATTTGCTTCTCTTTGGTAGCCATCATATTGGCAGTATGTGATTAGAGGAATCCTCACAAGAGCTGGTAAATCCACAGTGACTGAAGATGTCAGTACAAGAAGTCTGTACAAGAAATCTGTTAGAAATCAGAACCTAGAGAACAGGCTAACCCTCGTGGTGGAGTGGTCAGTATCAGACATTTATCCAACCATTCTCAATGATGAAGCCTCCTGCAAGGGTCCCGTGACTAGCTGGCTATTTTTTCCTAGCAAAGCAGCCACATGGGAAGATCAAATTAAAATCCTATGGCTACAGATAGAAGGCACCTGAGTGGCAGATTCCATACTGTCAACAAATGTCTACTCATCTCAACTTTTTTTCCCACCAAGTCATATATTTTCTAATTACAAGTGTTTGATTGCCTTAAGTGATTGATTCAGTTTCATATGCAATACTTATCAGAGCAGTCATAAGATCATGTTAATCTTACAATTTCAGCATTCTATTCCTGGACATGGGGCGGGATAGAGATGGCCAAAACTGTGATAGCAGAGCAAATTGTCAATATTATCTTATGCTGAATGAAGGTAAATTTTCTCAACATCTAAAAGAAAAACTCAATTAGCCTCCTTCCAAAATGGTGCAAATATCAAATAAAATGTAATAAGTAAACATCCCTGATACACAGTACATATTAAAAATATTAAAGTAAATGAGTATTAAATTCCTTTGAGGAAATAAAAATGATTCTAAGACTTATAAGAAGTTATTTTAATACCTCGAAACCAAACTAATTACATTTGAAACTGTATTAGTAATAATAATAATTTTTGAACACTTACTAGATGATAGGCATTGCTTTAAGTGTTTTACAAGCATTATCACTTTTACTCTTCACAACCACCCAAAAATACTCAGAGGCAGGTGTTATGCTTATTCTCATCTTCAGACAACAAAGTTGTAGCACATATAGGTTCTTTAACTTGCCCAACACTACACAGTCCTCAGGGACAGAGCCACAGTTACAACTTAGGCATCATACTCCACGGGGTATCCTCCTACTCACCTTGCCATTGGTGTCAATCAGGATGAATAAGTTATGCTGCAGTAACAGTTAGGCTCAAAATCTTAGTGGATTAAAGGAAGAAGTCTTTCTTGTTCACATTATATGTGAATTTCAGGGCACGCAGGAGTCTGCTCCACAATTGCCTCACACACGAGGCCTCTACCATCTTTAACTAATCGAGATATGGATGTTGGAAATCGAACAGTGACTTTAATGCTACCCAGATGTGCTAAATATCATGTCAGCTCACGTTTCAGTAACCCAAGCAAGTCACATGGCCATGCCCACCTTCAGGGCAGTGGCAAATATAATTCACCCTGTCTCTGGATGAGACTAACTGAAATAATGAAGAGCCCTACTGAGTTCAACACTAGGCTTAAAACACACATACACAAATATTGGCATTCATCCATAAGTACACAAACAAACCAATTCCAAAGCTCTGTGTATATTGTGCCAGCACAGAGAAGCAAGCTGAAAAATGATATTTCCTTCCTTCTTTCTTTCCTTCCCTCCCTCCTTCCTTCCTTCCTTCCTTCCTTCCTTCCTTCCTTCCTTCCTTCCTTCCTTCCTTCCTAACAAATTGATCTTTACTGAGAATCAATTTTGTGATAATGACTCTAAGGACTATATGGTAAATTACTGATACAACATGCCTTTTTTCTCTAAACTTCAATTTGGACATGTAGCAAGTAAAATCCCAATAGTATGATGTAGAGTTAACTCTAACATCACATTTTGATAGTCAAATTAGACTGTGGCCTGTCAGCCAAATCCTACTAAGGAGCATTATAAATGTATTTTTCCATTTCATCTACAGATATTCAGATATACTAAAATAACTGGATACATTTGTCCAATTTTCATCCAAATAGAATGGTTAGATTGATCTTCCTCTAGCTTATTTAGAAAGCAATATAATTATATGTAAAGTCCATGATGTATCATCTTCATGTAAACCAGGTGTCAGTTGCTCCATGAGTCCAGGCTGTCAGTCTGTCCTTTAACTTTTTTTTGAGGGGGTGGCGGGGTGGGGGACAGAGTTTCACTCTCTCGCAGGCTGGAGTGCAGTGGTGCAATCTTGGTGTATTGCAACCTCCACCTCCAGGGTTCAAGTGATTCTGGTGCTTCTGCCTGCCGAGTGGCCGGGATTACAGGTCCATGCCACCACGCCTGGCTAATTTTTGTATTTTTAGTAGAGAAGGGGTTTCACCATGTTGCCCAGGCTGGTCATGGGAGTCCACCCTCTTCGGACTCCCAAAGTGCTGAGATTACAGGCACGAACCACCGCGCCCGGCCCCTTTAACATTTTTACTGTCTCACCTTAGGTTCTGTGAAAAATCCAGCACACCACTGAATATTTCACGGGATTAGCAGAGAAGAGAGAAATTCTTACATTCCTTGAGGAAACTTCTTTTTCCAAATTTCTACTTTAGATTTTTTTTCTTTCTTTTGTTTCATTTTATTCATGAGAGGTCTGTAAGCCCTAAGATAGTAACTGACTCGTTTTCCACGATCCATCTCGAACTCTGCTCTTCAACACTCAGGAGCGTTCTAGACTTTTATTGAAAATTTATGTTAAAAATAAGAATTGAGGATAATCTGGAGCCCATCAAAAAACAGTATTTTTTGTATTTGTTGGATTATTTTTGTTTTCATTTTTATTTTAGGCACTGTAGATCAGAGCTGTATCAGGAAACATAATGCATAGCTAAATCGTGGACCTCAGTGTTCTTGAGAACTTTCTGGCCATTCTAATTTCTATGAATTCCTGTGCACTAGCCATCCCTGCATGCACAGCACTGATTGACACCTGATGTCATTGGATTGCTTCTTCCTTTTTTTCCTCTCCATCTAGCTATTATCTTTACCTCACTGCTGTCCCTTCCTAAACCCTGTCTGTGAAATAGAGAAATCAAGCCCCATCTCAGTTTCAGTGTCTCCACCTAGACCATGTGCTAAATAACCCTGACTTCCCTTCATTACATAGCTTCTCAGGGCATTTTCCTAAACAAGATCCCAAATACTTTGTAAAGGAATTAAGCTCTTGCCTAGCAGTTAGAAGGGGATACAGTCATCTTTGACTTTATATAGGTTTTAAATAGTTGAATGGTGATTGAAGACAATGAAACTAAGACTTAGAGCCAAGTTTTCAAATTTTTTTGAGAAACTCTGAAACATAAAGGAATATATTATATCATGTAGAAACAAAACAAAATTTGACTCTTGCAATACATAATGAACTCTGATTTTTTTTTTTTTTTTTTTTTTTTGACAGAGTCTCACTCTGTCGGCTAGGCTGGAATGCAGTAGCATGATCTTGGCTCACTGCAACCTCCACCTCCCCAGTTCAAGCGATTCTCTTCCCTCAGCCTCCCGAGTAGCTGGGACTACAGGCACCTGCCACCACACCCGGCTAATTTTTTTGTATTTTTTTTTTTTTAGTAGAGAAGGAGTTTCACCATGTTAGCCAGGATGGTCTAGATCTCCTGACCTCATGATCCCCCTGCCTCAGCCTCCCAAAGTGCTCAGATTACAGGCGTGAGCCACCATGCCCGGCCGATATTTTCTATTATATTTCAGTTTTCATATATTTCTGTGAACATTACATTGATTCTACACCACTAATGAGTTATGATCTGCAGTTTGGGAAACACTGGCTTTAGGAGACTCAGTAAATTCTCTGAAATCCTAAATCTACTCTGTATTGAAGACAGAATTCCAAACCTAGTTTGTCCAAATTCAACGCTTATCCAAAAACTATTAATAACATTAAAAAAAGTGTTTTCTCCAGAGGATGAACAATGTATTCATGGAAATCTGTAGGAGTTCTCAGGAAAGCAGTTCACAGAGAATTAAAGAGCTTTCACCTTTTACCCAGAATTGCTCATGCCTGCCTGGGAGGTGACTGGATTCTCATTGAAACGGGAATGCAGTCAGACAGCTGACTTTGAAGATGTTTTGCACAACTGCTGTTTTAAAGCATTTTTATGAAGCTTAACACTGTCATTAGAACTGTGATCCTTGCACCATGGTGATATTGTAGCTCATTAGGGCCACGCAAGTTTTAATAAAAAGGGAAAGAACTACATGATTTACTTAATGTGGCAAGTGTAGTGCTATGTCAAGTACATTGAGCATTTTTTTCTTTCTCTCCATTAGAACTATACCAATCTTGAATCAAGTTCACACACACATATACACAACTACTTCACAACCCCTGAAATATTAAATATAAAGATATTTTATCCTAAATCTCCAAAAGCCAAATGGAAAAGTTATGGCAAAAAAATTAAAATTGGTAAGAAGAACTAAGGCAGAAGGAGAATAAGGTGAAAGTATCTAGAAGGAAAATAATAAATAGAAAAATGGAAATCGCTTCCGTGTCTTGCCCACACTAAGAGCTGCTTCCAGCCATGGCTCCCACACTGATGGAGGAAGCACTTGCTTATGGAGATGGATTAGGAGAAGGACTGCAGCTTCATCCAGGCATCTCTCATTGCACTGTCACTGGAATATGAAGAGCCACCTTCAGTGGCTTCCTCCCTTAGGTTGGACATTGCCTGACTGAGAGAGAGGATGGTGCTGAAGTCACAAAAGGTCTCCACTGTACCAGTGGACTTGAGGCAGCATGAGTACCATTTGGCAAGAATGGGGTAGCAGATGGTATAAGTGAGAGGATGTGAAGTAAATCCTATATATTCCATAATAGTTCTAATGTCAAAAGTAGCCTTTTCTGTTTCCATTTTTTCTCTTCACAATAAAACAAGAGAAACAGGCCATCTCACATGACTCCTCAACTAATGTTTGAATTTATTCTTCCACATTATTCCCAAGCAAGTATTAAACTATATGTGATGAACAACCCACAGTGTTTAAAAAATCAATCCCTTGTGGACTGATACTTTTATTAAACAAAAAACAGCCTGGATATTGTTTCATCTCAACTTTTATAAATTTTCTAAGTGCTTTTCTTACATTCTCTACTTATCTTAGACTGACAAAAAGGCAGAGCACTGGCATAACTTTATGTTTGAATACCCCAGTGTTACTATAAAGAGTAACTACCTTGAGACAATTGATTGAATTTTCTAAGCATTTTCTGACAGTGAAAACAGTGAGTCAGTTGTTCATCTGGGTGATGAAGATACAAAGGTGATAGGATAGTTACTCTGGGATCTATGTGTGGAGAGGCTCTCAGCCCAGCTCAGAAAGCTGAAGCCTTCCCAAAGACAGAGTCCAAAGCAGAGCCTTGAAGGGAGAATTTGAACAAGTACTCAGAGAACTATGAGGAGTTTGGCATACAGAAGCTTGAAGTGTTCTTGCTCATGCGCGTGCTCTCTCTCCCATTTCTATCTGATACAGATCCATGTTGGTCTTTCTCTTGCTTCTCCTTATCAGTTCTAGTTATACTTGTGGGGACTAATATCAGTTAGGAACTCTGTTGTCATCAATGGACAGAAGGAAAGAAAGAAGGAAGAAGGAAAAGAAAGGAGGAAAGGAAGGAAGAGAGGGAAGGAGGGAGGAAGGGTGGAAGGAAAACAGGAAAGGAAGAAGGAAGGGAAGGAAGGGGAATATGAAAAGAAAGAAAAAAAACAGGAAAGGAGAAAGGAAGATAGGAAGGGGAAAGAGAAGGAGAGAGGGAGGGAGGAAGAAAGGGAAGGAAATAATCTTAAATTATCTAGAAAAAAAAAAAGGTTAAGAGAATTGTTTCAAATCTCAAAGAAAGGTCAATGGTTTCCATTCCCAGAGTCTCCAGCCAGCGTCTCATTGGTGTCACTGGGTAGGTTCTCCTATTCAAATCCCTGAGGCAGAGCACCCTGAGCTGTTCATGCAACCAGAGCCTCTCACATTCTATGTCTGCAGCCATGTCTCCAGGGACTTCCCCCTAAACCACATGGCTGCTAATTAAGAAGAGTAAAATTTTGAATACATCAGGGTACATTCTGCAAAAAAGATACGTTCAGGGGTGGGAGGCAGGTGGAGGACAGGTCTGTGGATGTCAGTTGACCTCACACAATATTCTAGCCCCTTATACATAGCAAGATGACAAATATTTAAAGCACGCTTTGAGTACTTTTTTGGAGTTAAACAAATCATTTAAAAGTACATACTTGGCATACGTAATTTCAGGTTCACCCAATATCTCAGTATTGTATTTGGAATAAAAAAGTCAGAATATTCCATTAAAAGAAGAGGAAAAACTGAAAAATGAAAACTTTTCAGTGAATTGCCAGTGACTCTTAGAATCAAGTTAAAAGTTATAATATGACCCAAAAGGTCCCACAGGACCCAGTCCTTACCCCCACATCCAGACCATCCCCTGTTACACTATCTCCCGTGCCTCTAGTTCAAAATGTTATCCAAATGTCCGAGGTTCACTCTAGGTCCTGTTGCTCACTGCACAGAAAGCCAATCACTGAGACAATGAGTATTGCCAAGAAAGAAGGCTGTTTATTCTCATGACAGTGGCCAGAGAGATGGGAGCCTAGTCTCAAATCTGTCTCTCACAACTGACTAAAATTGAGGGTTTATATAGCAGGGAAGTAATGAGGCTACACAGGAAAACAGGACTTAGGGAGGGTTAAGGAAGTAATCACGAGGAATGAGGGGTAGCATCCCACTGTCTGCATGTGACGACCTGATAAGTTTCAATAAGTTTCAGTTCCTTGCCTGAGGGTTGGTTTCCTGAGGAAGTAACTCAGGTAAGACCAACGTAAGTTTCAAGTTTTAAGACAGGGAGGGTAAATTTCTACATTCATACAAAACACCATAAACATCATTTCTATGAGTCAGTTGGGCTGGTTTCAAGAACATTCCCACTATGCTGACCTCACCCTCCCTCGTGGCTGAGCAAGTCCACCTTCTTCCCTACCCTGGATCTTTGAACATGTATCTTTCTCTGCTTAGCACACTCCTTGCTGCATCCCAATCAGCTGCATCCCAATTGCCCAATCAGCTCCATGCCTTCACTGCACCTAGTTTGTCTTTGGAGTCTCAGATTCAATGCCACTTCTATAGATGGTGCCTCCCTATCTTCAGCCTATGCATATTCAGAGTAAATATCAACACTGTGTCCCCTTGTTTTACTTCCTTCTCTTTTAAAGCAGTGACAAAGATTACTGTAACCTAGTTTGGTGATTTCTGACTTCCCTAGTAGGAGGAAAGCTGTATGAGAATAGAAAATGTTTCTCTTTGGTCTTCCTGGGCACAGTGCAGTGCTTCTGCCTATTAGGTATTCAACAAATATTTACAAATGAACTTTTGAATTCTTCCACTAAGATTAATAATAAGTGAAATGTTCTGGGTACTTACTACATAGTAAGTTAAAGCCAAATGACCATGAAAAAGGTAAGGCAGGAATAGGTTAGGTGACTTGCCCAAGGTAACACAGCTTAGCAAGCAGCAGAGCTGGGATCTGAATCTGGGCAGTAGAACCATGGCATGCCACATGTTCCTACCATGCTCTACTAACACTCAGTAATTAACTGCAATGAAAACATAATGCCGTCTAAAAACTAGTGCTATTTATCTTTGCCTCCCACCTTGGACTTAAGTTTCTTTGACTCCCACATTGTTCCAATTAACTTAAATTTTCCAGAGCCTTTACTGAGAAGGGAAGGGTTGCAGGGGGTTGGATAAGAAAATTGGAAACTCATGTCTTGGAATGCGTTGGACAATGAATTCACCTATAAATATAGCAGTCTGTAATTATCTGGGATCTCAGAACTTTGAATGTAGGATAACATCTATGAGAAAGTCAGCTCTGTGACACTCCATTTTGGGGAGATAGGAAGCCAAGGTTGTGCCATTTCTGGTTCTGACAATATGAAAACCTAAAGATATGGTGGGACTTTCATCTCTCAATACCACTCGATATTATTATGACTAGCTTTCAGGTTGAGAACAACGTGCCCATTTGATCTCATTGGAAAATATGGTTCACAAGTAGCGCTGGTAGCCCCTAATACCACAGATCAGATGCTAAAGCTGGACTTTTTAAATCAATAAATCGTTATGGAAGCTAGAGAGAGACCCATGGCTGTGACAGAGGTAGCAGAGTATATATATACGTGGGGAAGGAATTTTCAAAAATTATCTCATCTGCAGGAAATATAATTTACCTTAGATAAAAGAAACGTCCGGACTGGGCAACATGGCAAAACCGCACTACTACAACAAAAATACAAAAAAAAAAAAAAATTTGCTGGGTGTGGTGGTGCGTAGTCCTTGTCCCAGCTACTCAGGAGGCTGAGGTGGAGGATCACTGAGTCTGGGAAGTCAAGTCTACAAGTCAATGCACTCCAGCTTGGATGAACAGAGTAAGACCCTATCTCAAAAGAGAAACAAGAAAAAAGAAAAGTTTTGTTTAGGAAACATCTTGGTAAGCTGACTGGGAAGAAAGAGAGAAGCCTGAAAGTTTGAATGTTGATAGGAACCAAGTAAGGATAGAGAAAGCCCAAGGGCTCTTCGGAGCAACGATGACAGCCTTGGCTCTGCTCTGTAGCGAGGCAGAGGGGCCTGAGAGACAAGGCCGAGTGGGAAGCATTTGTAAGTTGGGGGAGGGATGGGAATTTGAAGCTGGAGACGTCCATCAGAAGAAGTAAGCAACAAAAGCCCAAGTGGAAGACTGGCCAAGGAACATTTTAAACCAGAGGATGTTTAACATTCAATCTGGAGCAGTTTTGTGTGGTGGTGATGTGACTCCTGCCACTCTCCATTCCACCTCATCTCACTTCCAGTGGAATCCACTGTACCCATATCAGCTATAGTGAGGGCTCGTTTTTACTTTTGTTTTATCTTGTATGAAATATGAAGAGACATTTGCCTGCCTGGAGTGAGGTGGAGCAGGAAGAAACAGCCCATACAAGACAGCAAGACGTAAAGAAATTTAATCCCTAGAAAGTAGGGAGCTTGAGTCTCAGGAGACCCCATTAGGTTGCCAACTGGGATTCTAAGAAATCCTGGAGAAGAGTTTAGAATTCTTTAGGACTTGAGAGTAGTCCACCTGATCCTATGTAGGTCTCAAATCACTGGGTTACACGCACACTGATCTCTGCCTCTAAAAATCACACTCATATTAAAGGTGGTTTTATGTTTGTTTACATTTAATTGTCCTATCTGCCTGAAGGTACTAAAGATATTTTATTCACAAAAAGGTTTTCAGGGCTTGGAGGGAGGCACTGTATTACTGCACTTTGGTGTGCATGTGAAATGCTGAACCTTGGTGAAATCAGTAAAACTCTGTTGTAAATGGAAGTGTTAACTCAGCCATTCTCTACCAATATGCTGACTACTGAAGAATATTTTTAATTATACACATTTAATTTTTATTCCTGTGTGTTTCCTCTGCTCATAATTTATTAGCTTAAAATATACCTTAAAATAGAACATCAGTGTATAGGTAAGACTCAAATTATGTTACTTCTCCATAATAGTTAGCTAGTATTTATAATGTGCTTACTATCTTCCTGGCACTATGCTAGTCCCTTTACACACCTTATCTGATTTAAATCTTAAATAGTCCATCCCAGTTTCCAGTTTATGGCTGAGTACTCTGGGGCTCAGTATTTTGAAGCAATTGGCAGAGTGGCACAGCTGTTAGAAGAGAGAAATAAATTTGGATCTAAGTACCTCTGTCTCTAGGCACCATTTACTATTCACTAACTACATCTCAAGATAATCTAAAAATAAATTTAAAAATATGAGAACCTAAAAGCACAACTTGGGTAACTGGTCTTGAAAAAAAAAAGATAAGGCTTAGTCTCATTCAGTACTTAGAGGATTGGTGTCTGGGAGGTCCTCCAGATATCCAAGAGGCTAAGGTGTTTTTTTTTTGTTTGTTTGTTTTTTAACCAACACAACTTAAAGCTAAATACACCAAGAAAGAAAAGCAACTTGAAAGTTTTTCTTTTTGGGGAAAACTAGGAAGTTGGAAAATATCTCTAATTCAAGTTATTTTTTAATTACATCTGCCTTCCATCCTTGCGGCAAACTTGGATAAACTTTACCATAGGCCATTTTCATTTCTGAATATATTGTGTTCTATCATAGTAGAATGAGATTTTAAATGCTATATTTTCTTAGAAGGAAAAAGAATGGAAGAAAGAAAAGGAAGGAAGGAAGGAAGAATCAGAAAGAAAATACTACAGACAAAACACACTTTTAATATTAATATTGAACAGTGGAATTAGCAAAGCAAGTATTAGGTTGCCATCATGCATTCATTATAAAAAATACAAATTTCAGGCTGGGCACGGTGGCTCATGCCTATAATCCCAGCACTTAGGGAGACTGAGGTGGGTGGATCACGAGGTCAGGAGATCAAGACCATCCTGGCTAACATGGTGAAACTCTGTCTCTACTAAAAATACAAAAGCAAAATTAGCCGGGAGTGGTGGCAGGCACCTGTAGTCCCAGCTACTCGGGAGGCTGAGGCAGGAGAATGGCGTGAACCCGGGAGGCAGAGCTTGCAGTGAGCCGAGATCGCGCCACTGCACTCCAGCCTGGGCAACAGAACGAGACTCTGTCTCAAAAAAAAAAAAAAAATTTACAAATTTCGGAAAATATCCAAATTATTAGGACATATTTTTGTTTAAAACTCAGAGTTGGGAAACTTCTATTCGTTTTTCTAGCATAAATGCTGAGCATGTTTATTTGTGTGTGTGTATACACATACATATATATGAATTTAAGTAAACTAACAATATATAACATCAGGTAGTATACTACAGGAGACATATAGTGGCTATAAGGTTGATAATAACCATACGGCCAACTCAAGGTCTGGAAGGGCATACACTATCTATGCATTACTTAGCCATATGATGCAACCTGGCCTGAGGGTTTCCATTCCTGGCCTGTGGATTTGCAAGAAGCAAGGCCACCCCAGCAGACACAACCTTTATAAACCTTAAAACAATGCTTTCCCTTATAAGAATGGCTTAAATTTCCTTTATTAAAAAAATAGCTGGTAACTAACATGGACTGAATAGAGGTATATTCTAGATAGTGTGCGTTGGAGGAATATTCTCCAAACTTGGAGAACAGTTTCTGGACAGAGATGCTCCTGGTCAGTCGATCGTCAGATCCCTGTCTGTACCTGGTGCGTGCAGCTTGACTGCTCCTGCTCTCCACCTTATAAGAACACTACGAAAATAAATTGCTGGAGCATCATGTGGCGTCTAAGACACATCTTCGATGCTAATTGGACTGAAGGGGAGAAATTGCCCCTAGGGAGGCTGATTAACCAGGGCCATCAGACACCTTCAAACACATCATCATAATTGAATAAAACGCATTTACAGAATAATTTAGTTAGCATACCTCTTTTCAAAATTATACAAAGAACTGAAATGACTCATTTAAACTACAGCCATCTGACCTTTATTTCCAAATCATTGTTTTTCAGAATTGGCAAAGACATTAGGAAGCATTTAGATAACTTCCCCCTAGAGGCAGCAGAGATTGTTTCTGTGGCATCTGACCAGGCCACCTTCTCTCAGCCTGAAGAGTCTAGAGGCAGAGTGCTTTATGCTTGGAGGCAAACCAGAGCATTATTAGATAGGTCCGATTGTTAGAAAGAATACACGTATTACATACCGTCTGTCTCCCTAAAATTCCCACCCATGAATTTTGGTCCTGGAGAAACAAAGGGAGGTCTACCCTCTTTTTATTTTTTTTCTCTCACATGACAAAACTCCTTAAGCATTTTTTTTTCTTTTGTTAAAAATATCTTCAGCAATATCCCTTCCGTATTTTCGGGGATAACTTCTGAATACCTGAAATTGTATGTATTATTCAGGGTTCTCTAGAGGGACAGAAATAGTACATGACTGTATATATGAAGGGGAGTTTATTAAGGAGGATTGACTAACACAATCACAAGGTGAAGTCCCACAATAGACCATCTGCAAGCTGAGGAGCAAGAAAGACAGTCCAAGTCCCCAAACCTCAGAAGTAGGGAAGTTGATAGTGCAGTCCTCAGTCTGTGGCTGAATGCCTGAGAGCCCCCTGGAAAACCATTAGGTAAGTCCAAGAGCCCAAAAGCTGAAGAACTTGTAGCCTGATGTTTGAGGGCAGGAAGCATCCAGCACGGGAGAAAGATGAAGGTTGGAAGACTCAGCAAGTCCGCTCTTTCCACTTTCTTCTGCCTCCTTTATTCTCGCCGTGTTGGCAGCTGCTTAGATGGTGCCCATGCAGATTAAGGGTGGGTCTACCTCTCCCAGTCCACTGACTCAAATGTTGATCCCCTTTGGCAACACCCTCACAGACACACCCAGGAAAATACTTTGCATCCTTCAATCCAATTGAGTTGACGCTCAATATTAACCATCACATTGTGTGATAAGCATCGTTGTTATAATAAGATTTTTAAACTCACGAGAGGTGTCAAAGCAAGAACCTGTATCAGAAATAGACTTAAGGGGACAGAAGTAGGAGGTCCTTCCACATCTCTGACTTTGCTGTGCATCCGGTTAATAATAGATACTGACCTTTAATTTCCGTCACGCTCTTTAACTCTGTCTCATTTTAAAACATCCCTACTGCTTTCTTAATCTATTAGTAAAACGTACTATTGGAAATGTTGATGAGAAAAAATGGGGGGAGGGTAAAAGGTATTGCACAAGTAAAGAAAGAACATGTAGGTATTTCAGCGTATAGCTTTTTAGTTCTATACTTATATATTTTATGGTTTTTTTAAAAAACTGGGTCATATGAAACATATTTCCAAAACTCTTTTGAAAAGCTGTACATAATTTACACCTATTCTGCCTTATCCTGCTTTCCCATTAGTGGGATTATTTATTTGAGTTTCAAGATTCAAGTGGGCCAATGTCTAAGTCGTGGTGAGGAAAGATAATATTTTGAAGGGTTTGGTAAATGGATTTTGATCACTTTGTCCTCTTGACTCACAGTATGTTTTTATAATCTTTTAACATAGTCCCTCTCTCTCTCTCTCTCTCTCTCTCCTTTGCATTTTCATATCAAATGGTTTAATCATTGAAGTCATCTTCTTTCATGGTCTGTTGTATTCACTTGATTAAAAAGTTACTCTTTTAAGGGAATTTTAAAAGCTCTTAAAACTTTGATAAAAGTTCAAGTGAAAAGTTATCTAAGAACTTTAGGTGGTTGTTCTTTTAAATCTGGCTCAAATCTAACCCTCTCAAAACAGGTTGCAATTTTTCTTACTATTTTCTAGTTGCAAAAACAAACTTTGCAATCAATTTCTTATTTTGCTAATGGCTTATTCTCGGTTGAGCAGGTTTTTCCCTAAGGATTGATCTGTCTGAAGTAAAGGAGACTGGGACTGATTGAGGAGAGAATAAACAAAATAAGTGAGCAAATTTTACAGCATGTTAGAAGACATAAGTGCTAAGGTGAGGAGTAGCACAAATATCAAAAAAGAAGGCATGCTGCAGATGAAATCATTTGAAAATTTATATGGGATGGTCAGGGAAAGTCTCTTTAAGAAGGTGATATTTGAGCAAAGATTTGAAAGTTGAGAAAAAAGTAGCTTTTTTAATATCTCCAGAAAGAACATTCTGGGCAGAGGAAAGCACAGGTGCAAAGACCCTGAGGCACTGAGATATTTGGTCCACCAGCCCAGGAGCACCAGGGAGGTGAATGTAACTGTAATGGGATGAGCCAGAGAGAGAGATAGCAGGATACACTTTTAGAGATATTCCAGGGCACCAGCTCTATAGGAACATGTAGGCCATCATAAGGAATTTTGTTTTACTGTGACTGACAAGAGGATCTATGTCAACATTTTGCACAAAAGAGTGACACCCTCTAACCTCTATTTTAAAAGAATCATTTGACTGCTATGTTATATGGTAACAAGGATAGAAGAGCTTATTCCAATTAAGATGCTTCATGGCAGTCCAGATGAGAGATGATTGTGGGTTACAACAATGGGGATAGCAAAGGAGATGATGAAATGTGGATGGGATCTGGATATATTTTAAAAAGAGAACAAACAGAATACCTGATGGATTGCAGGTGAAGTGTGAAGGAAAAGGAATTATGTGGACAGAGTAGAGACAAGAAACAGAGCTGAGTCCCTTCTGGCTCACCTGACCTCTTCTGATGCATGTAAAAATCTTGATAAACTGAGTTACCAAGGTTTAAAATCAAACCCAGACAAAGCATAGAAATCAGAGAATATCAAAATCAGAGTGGAATATATAGATTATTCATGTCTCTTTATTTTATAGATAGAAAAACTAAAGCTTAGAGAGTCAAACCAATTCCCCTGAATCCTTTTTGCTCCTTTCAGTTCCTAGTTTTTAATATAAACCTGTATTAAGTGGAATATCCACACAATGACAGACACAGATTATAAATGTAAAGTGAAGTGATGTCCACAACAGGTGCATACCCATGTCATCAGCATGAAGATCAAGAATGTCAACATTATATGAAAGGTCTTTTCGTTTACAATTATTTTCAACATTGATGTGGTTTGGCTGTGTCCCCATCCATATCTTATCTTGAATTCCCATGTGTTGTGAGGGGGACCTGGTGGGAGGTAATTGAATTGTGGGGGCAAGTCTTTCCTGTACTGTTCTTGTGATAGTGAATAAGTCTCACAAGATCTGATGGTTCTATAAGGGGGTATTTCCCTGCACAACCTCTCTTTTTGCCTACTGCCATCCATGTATATGACTTGCTCCTTCTTGCCTTCCACCATGATTGTGAGGCTTGTCCAGCCACATGGAACTGTAACTCCATTAAGGCTTTTACCTGCATAAATAGTCTAGTCCTGGGAATGTCTTTATTAGCAGCATGGAAATGGACTAATACAGAAAATTGGTACCAGTAGAGTGGGGTGCTACTGAAAAGATAACCGAAAATGTGGAACTACGTAACAGGCAGAGGTTGGAACCGTTTGGAGGGCTCGAAAGGAGACAGGAAAATGTGGGAAAGTTTGAAACTCCCTGGAGACTTGTTGAATGACTTTGAACAACATGCTGATAGTGATAGAACAATGAAATCCAGGCTGAGGTGGTCTCATATGGAAACAGGGAACTTGTTTGGAACTGGAGCCAAGGTCACTCACTCTTGTTATGTCTTAGCAAAGGGACTGGTGGCATCATGCCCCTGCCCTAGAGATTCATGGAACTCTGGACTTGAGAGAGATGATCTAGGAAATCTAATGGAAGAATTTTCTATGAAGCAAAGTATTCAAGATGTGACTTGGGTGTTGTTAAAGGTATTCCATTTTAAAAGGGAGAAAAGAGCATAAAAGTTTGGAAAATTTGCAGTCTGACAATGCAATAGAAAAGAAAATCCCATTTTCTGAGGAGAAATTCAAACTGGCTGCAGAATTTTGCATAAGCAACAAGAAGGTGAATGTTAATCACCAAGACAAGGAGGAAAATATCTCCAGGGCATGTCAGAGACTTTTGTGGCAGCCCCTCCAGGTCATCACAGACCTGGAGGTTTAGGAGGACCAAATGGTTTCATAGGTCAGGCCCAGGATCCCCCTGCTGTGTAGTCTAGGGACTTGGTGCCCTGTGTCCCATCTGCTCCAGTCATGGCTGAAAGGGGCCAAGGTACAGCTCAGGCTGTTGCTTCAGTGGGTGGAAACCCCAAGCCTTGGCAGCTTCCATGTAGTGTTGAGCCTGTGGGTACACACAAGTCAATAATTGAAGTTTGGGAAGCTCTACCTAGTTTTTAAAGGATGTATGCAAGTGCCTGGATGCCCAGGAAAAAAGTTTGCTGCAGGGATGGGACCCTCATGGAGAACCTCTGCTAAGGCAGTGTGGAAGGGAAATTGTGGGGTCAGAGTCCCTACTGGGTCACCACCTAGTGGAGCTATGAGAAGAGGGCCACCATCCTCCAAACCCCAGAATGGTAGATCTATTGACAGCTTGCACTGTGTGCCTGGAAAAGGTTCAGACACTCAACGCCAGCCTGTGAAAGCAGCCAGGCAGAGGGATATACCCTGCAAAGCCACAGGGATGGAGCTACCCAAGGCCATGGGATCCCTGCTCTTCCATCAACATGACCTGGATGTGAGACATGGAGTTGAAGGAGATCATTTTGGAGCTTTAAGATTCGACTGCCTCACTGGATTTCAGACTTGCATGGGGCCTGTAGCCTCTTCATTTTGGTTAATTTCTCCCAATTGGAATGGCTATATTCACCCAATGCCTGTACCCCCATTGTATCTAGGAAGCAACTAACTTGCTTTTGATTTTACAGGCTCATAGGCAGAAGGGAATTGCCTTGTCTCAGGTGAGACATTGGATTGTGGACTTTTGCATTAATGTCAAAATGAGTTAAGACTTTGGAGGACTGTTGGGAAGGCATGATTGGTTTTGAAATGTGAGGACATAAGATTTGGGAGGGGCCAGGAGCAGAATTATATGGTTTGACTGTGTCCCCACCCAAATCTCATCTTGAATTTCCACATGTTGTGCAAGGGACCTGGTGGGAGGCAATTGAATCATGGGGTCAGGTCTTTGTTCACATGATAGTGAATAAGTCTCATGAGATCTGATAGTTTTATAAGGGGGAGTCTCCTTGTGCAAGCTCTTTTTTTGCCTGTTGCCATCTATGTAAGATGTGATTTGCTCCTCCTTGCCTTCCACTATGATTGTGAGGCTTCCCCAGCCACATAGAACTGTAGGTCCATTAAAGCTTTTTCCTGTATAAATTACCCAGTCTTGGGTATGTCTTTATTAGCAGTGTGAAAACAAACTAATACAACCATATGTAGACATTTCATAAATGTGGTCGTGATACATTTATTTTCATTGTAATAAATTGCTCTATTGTATGAATATCAATGTATTAATCCAAGATACTGTTGACAGACATTTGAGTTGCTCTCTCTCTCGGCCCCCCTTTTTCTGTCTATTATAGTTAGTAGTGCTATAAATATTTTTGCACATGTTTGGTGAAGTATTTTTTATTCTCTGCATGGACTTATACAATGATATCAATAGAGCTTCATCTTTTCCAATAGCACAATGGCTCCACAAATACATTATTATTTGATGATTTGGCTTTAGCATATGATCTCCAGATAATTTGTTATCGACTCTATTTCATGAGAAAAAAAGTATGTTCCTCTCAAAGATGTGATTTCTGCCAGCTCTCTTGTTCTTACTGATTCTCTAAAAGGCAATGGAATGCTGTTCTTACATAAGGATCATGGGCAGCTAAAGAGCATTGAGAAAGATATAAGTCCCACAAGGAGTGATTTAGCTACTCAGGCTGGTGTATAAAGAACATGGAAGAACAAACGCTATGAATCCAAAGGGAGATGTTGGTTAGAAATAACAGGGTTAATATGATAATAAAAATTATACAGTAGTAACAATATTAATATAAACCATAATTTTATTGAGATAGGTAGCATAGCATACTGTTTAACAGAAAACGATCTGGACCAAAACTGCATGGTTAGAATCTCAGCTCTGCCACTTTCTGGCTATATGACCTTGTTTTGCCTTAGTATTCTCAACTGTCAAGTGGGAAGCATAACATATCTATTTGAGAGGATTTAGATTTAATCAGATAACATGTGAAAGACAGAGAATTTGTGCTTGAAACATAGTAAACACAATGCACATATTAAACATTATTATCACTTATTATTATTATGTATCAGTATGTACATATATTATTTTTAATGTTCTTTCTCTCAAGGTAGCTATAAGTATGCTTAAACTTAAAGCATTTTTTTCTGAGGTCATTTAATTTTCTACTCTTCTCTGCTAATTTGGTTTCCTTTTTTTTTTTTTTTTAATGTGCACTTTGTATCATATGACACTAAATGGCCCTTTTGAGTGCCTATATTTACTGGGAACTATATCTTGTCTCAGTGCATCAAGAACAAATCTAGGTGAAAATTTTTTACAACCCATTTTAGATATACAGTTATGAAGGTCTACTTAACTTAAATAACTTAACATAAGGCTTTATACAGCATATTAAATAACATATTAAGTAGTTGGTGTGTTCTTTTCTGGAAGCCCTGTGGTATTTTACTATTGTTGCTGCCTCCTGTGGCTTAATGGATAAAATTCAATCTTCAGTGGGTTTGACTATTGTGAGCTGGTTTTAATGGGAATTTATCTGGAGTTATTTGGATGCTGATGTTTTGAATCATTACTTCTGTACTACAACAGTAACAAAGCTTACCACAAATGTCAGACCAAATATGATTTCTAATTTTTGTCATTTTGAGATACTATAACTGGTAGAAAATTGACTGGAGGAAAAAAGAAACAAAGCAAAATTAAAACAAAAGAATCCATGTAATGGATTGGATGTTTTTGTCTCTTCTGAACAGGACTTTTAAACTGTATTGAAGCTCATTTCAGCTATAATTTTAAGACTGTTAATAGTAAATTAAAAGGGTCCAACCCTGGTAAAGATTGAGTAAGCATATACCAATATGTCTCTCCCACTAAATGCAACTAAGAACCTGGACAGGCTGCATGCACAAGGAACCTAAGGACTTTAACAAGCAAATGACACCAAGAATATTGGGGAAGAAAACCAAATTTGAACTACTACTAAATTGGCAGTAATTCCCCCCACATACCCATTTTTATTTTCCTTTGGTTATTCTTAGCCTGGACTCATAAAATAGCACAATATTCAGAAGTGAGCACTGGGTTTAGACAGAACTTCAAAGGAATCCCTCTGTTTCTCATAGAAGTGGTAAAAAAGGGAGCATTTATGGGGAAGATGTAATAGAAGAAAGTTCCTTAATTTTGTTGTTGCTATCATTATTCTCTCCTAATCCTGCCCCCTAGCAATGTCACAGTGGCACAGAAGCAGAAGCAATAGGAAAGACACCTAAAATTTCAGGAAATAAGTAGTTCTGGTGTCAAAAGTGTGAGGAAATCCTCATGTTTTCCTTTCTTCCTACCTTCTTGCCATGTGGCCCTAGAGAAAGGTACGGTCACAGGAAGTTCATGATAGAACGTAGAAATAAAGCCCTGGTTTTGTCGTCAGATCAGAAAGAAGTTGGGCACAGTGATTTATGTCTGTAATTCCAATACTTTGGGAAACCAAGATGAGAGGATTGCTTGATACCAGGGGGTGAAGGCTGCAGTGAGCTATGATTGCACCACTGCACTCCAATCTGGGTGACAGACCAAGATGCTATCTCAAAACAAAACAAAACAACAATTACAACAGCAACAAAAAAAACCTAAGAGAATCCCTTGGGTTCAAGAAAATGTCAGGACAATTACAGAGAGAAGGGATCTCTCTGAATATAAGAAAATAATCCCCTAGAGTATACATAAACTTCTGAGCTCATCCCAAATCTGTGCACGCAGGGATTTAAACAGCATATCAAGTACCTTGAGAAACAAACTAAAGCACTAGCCTTCACCCACATCCCATGCTGGCCATTGAGTAGTGAACTCGGGAAAGATCTTAAAGAACAGCAAAACCTTTAAAAACTGATTGACATTGGATCCATGGCCCTCGGGTGTGTAAAACTTGGCTGGTGAACACACTGTGGTCACTTGTCTCCTAAAACATAAAAGTCAACATTCTTTTTTTAAATTATTATTATTATTTTTGAGACGGAGTCTCGCCCTGTCACCCAGGCTGGAGTGCAGTGGGGCGACCTCAGCTCACTTGCAAGCTCCACCTCCTGCGTTCACGCCATTCTCCAGCCTCAGCCTCCAGAGTAGCTGGGACTACAGGCGCCCGCCACCACGCCTGGTTAAGGTGTTTTTTGTTTGTTTGTTTGTTTTGTTTTGGGTTTTTTTTTGCATTTTTTAGTAGAGACGGGGTTTCACGGTGTTAGCCAGGATGGTCTTTGATCTCTTGAACTCGTGATCTGCCCACCTCGGCTTCCCAAGGTCAACATTCTTAACAAGACTTTGAGATTCATAACATAGTACCCAACATGTCCAGATATAATCTATAGCTTCTCAACATATGAAGGAGCATGAAAATCATGACATTTTGTAAGCAGACAGAAAATCAATTGATGTCAATCCTGAGATAATAGAGATGTTGGTATTATCAGACAGATTTTTAAAGCAGCTATTATTAACATGATCCAAGAGCCAGGGAAAAATACTTTTGATACAAAAGAAAAGATAGATGTCAGGAAAAAAAAAAGATAAAATATCTTTTTAAAATGAAAGACTTATAAATAAAAAACAATACCAAAATTACCAAAAAAAGGAGGCACTAAATGAGCTTGATAATAGATGGAGATAGCAGAGAAAAAACTTAAGCATGAAGATACAGCAATAGGATTTATCTAATCTGGAAAATGTAAAAAAAAAAAAAAAAAAAAAGAGTAAAAACTAAAAGAGCCTCTGAGACCTGTGAAACTAAACGAAAGGTTTAACATTCATATCATAGATTACCAGAATGAAAGGAGAAAGGTCATAGGCAGGAAAAATAAAAGAATAATCGATGAAAAACAATTGGGGAAATATATAAGTTAAATGATCCAAGAACCACAGTGAACCCTAAACAAGACAAGTTCAAAAATATCCTTGCTCTGATTCATCATAATCAAACTGCTAATGACATAATAAAAAAAGAGAGGAGAAATGTATTGAAAAAAGCTAGAGAAAAGTAAACATCACTTATAAGGGAACAATAATTCAAATTGTTATGGATTTCTCAACAAAAATCAGGAAGGGCAGAAAACAGTGAAATATTGTTTATAGAGTGCTGAAAGTAAAGAACTGTCCACTGAGAATCCACCAAACTATTCTGAAGAAATGAAGGTATAGTTAATACATTCTTGGATAAAGGCAAACTGATAAAATTTTTCAGCAGCAGAACTTCTCTAACAGAAATGATAAAGGAAGTAATTGAAATAGAAAGGAAATTACATTCAGTGGGTACTTGGAACTTCCAGAATGAAGCAAAGAGTGATTAAAATGTGAAATAAATATTTAAATTTAAGTAGGCTAGTTTTCTCTACTTGAGTTTTTAAAAAAATATGTAAGCAAAAATTATACCATTGTTTGATGGAATTTTCAATATATGTAGACAATACAAATGGCAAATACACCATGAAGAGAGAAAACAATCTCCCTTTACCAGTCTCTGTAATGGTAATGTTCTTCATTCATCTACATTTCACTTGAAGTGATAAAATAATTTTAAGAGCAACCACTTAGAAAGCACACAAAGAGATAAAATAAAAAGTAATAGTTAAACAAAAAAGAAATGTTAAATAATGTTATAATAATACAAAATAAGACATAGATGAAAATAAGAAAAAGAAACAGAGGAAACAAAGAGAAAGCAAATAATATCATATTTTAACATCTTCTTTTGAACCAAAGGGCAGGCATATTACTGCCTATTTTAAAAGATGTGGGTACGCTAAGCTTGGATTTTCTCAACTGTAAATAAACATTTCTTATACCTAAGTCATCTTGTCTCATTCATATTTCCCTGTAGGAATTGGGGCTTGGGAAGCTGATGCAAAAAATGCTGAGCATATAGATACTGCTATTTCTGTGAGCCATAAATTACCCTTTGTCTCAGACCCAAGAGTTTAGTGTACTCCATCAACATCCATGGAACCCTGATAGGCTAACTATTAGCTTGCATATAGAACAAAAATCTCAGACACAGAAGACATGGAGTTGCAATATTAGTGTTAAGCAAATTATACTTCAGGGTAAGGAAAAGTATAGGGATAAATAAACATATTACATAATAATAGAACTTCAGCAAACAGGCATACTCATCCCAAATGGCAATAAGAAGGCTTCAAAATGCATAAAGCAAAAACTAAAAGAAAAATGGACAAATCCACAAATACAGCTGGAGGCATCAACCTTCTTTCACTAATAGAGCAAGTAAACAGAATATGAAAAAGGATCTGTAAGAACTGAAAAACACTATCAAACAAATGAAACATAATTGACATTTATAAAATACTCCATAGAATTATAGCAAAACACAATTGTTTCCAAGTGTACATAAAACCTTCACAAACATAAACTTTATTCTTGGCTCTAAAACTATCCTTAATAAGCTTAAAATATTTGAAATAATAGTTCAAGTATATTGCCTGATTATAATAAAATTAAGCTAGAAATTAATAACAGAAAGAACAATGGTAAATTTCCAAATATTTGAAAATAAAACAATACATCAGCCAAGGAGAAAATCTGAAAGGAGATTAGAAATTGAACAAAAATTAAAATGTAACTTATAGGTTAGGTATTCCTTACCCAAAATGCTTGGAACCAAAAATGTTTTGGATTTCAGTGTTTGTTTGTTCTGAAATATTTGCATTATACTTTCCCAGTTGATAATCTTCAATCCAAAAACCTGAAATCTAAATTGTTTCTATATGCGTTTTGTTTGAGCATCATGTTGATGCTCAAAATGTTTTGGATTTTGGAGCATTTCAGATTTTAGATTTTTTTAATTAGGTATAATCAACCTGTACTAACATTTCTGTGATGATACTAAAACAGTTCTTAGAGGGACATTTATAGTATATATTATTATATTAAAAATGGATAAGCAATATAACTTTCCACCTTAGGAAATTAGAGAAAGAAGAGCAAAATGAACCCAAAGCATATAGAAGTAAGAAATAAATGAAATAATAGAAATAGGAACAAAATAATAAAAATAAATATCAATAAAACAAAGAAAATAAAAATGGCAAGACACAAATTACAATTTTCGGAAGAAAAATGGGAAAATCAAATGACTTTGAAATGACATTCCACTCTGCCCTAAATAGGAAAATTTATATGAAATGAACCAATTTTTTGAAAGACTCAAACAATCATGAATTAATACATAAAAATAGAAAAACTAAATACTCTTATGTGTATTAAAAAATTAAATATCTAGTTAAAATTTTTCATGTAAAGAAAACTCTAGGTCTAGATGGTTTCACTGAAAAATTCTACCAATATTGAAATAATATATAATAACAATCCTTCACAATCGCTCCCAGAAAATCAGAGCACAGAGTCTGGCTCTTAATTAGTGCTCATTGAAGAAGAATTAAAATTAGTGGTTCTCCAATATGTTCACTATACAGATAAGAAAACTGAGGCCCAGGAAAAACAAGTGGCTAGACTAAGTCAAACATCCAGTTTCTAATATGTGCAGGACTAGAATCCATACCATTTTGCTACAACACATGGACCCAGAGAGGGGGACAACACACAGCAGGGCCTGTTGGGGGGTGAAGGGTGAGGGGAGGGAACTTAAAGGATAGATCCATAGGTGCAGCAAACCACCATGGCACACATATACCTATATAACAAACCTGCACGTTCTGCACATGTATCCCGTTTATTTTATTTTTTTTTCTTCTAAAAAAAAAGAAAAGGTTTTGGGAGGCGTGATGTCATTCATACTTTCTCTATACTTGCAAAAATCAAGCTCTCCTATTTTCTTCCCCTTTAAATATTTTGCTCTGAAGTCACATGAGTCAAATGTGAAATGAGAACACACTATTCCCTCAGGCTTACTCCCATATTGGTTGGGAGGAAAAAGCACACTCTAAGAGAGGCCAGATGTCAGGGGTCAGGTACCACAGGTATTGGAGGTGGGATTTGAATCCAGCCTTGGCCAAATCCAGCATATGAGTTTCTGTCCACCACACAAATGCATTTGTCGATGATCTCAAACAGCTTCACTTGGAGTTGGTTTTTATTTGAAATTAAAAAAAAAAAAATACTTTGAACAGAATAGTTTATCACACAATAAAAGAGATTGGAAAAGATAAATATGAATTTCGAAGGAGAGTCCAGAACAACAATTTTTTATGAGAAGAACTTTAGAATCTGTAGCCTTCCAGCCTAAACTTCCCCTATCTCCTCAACACTTCCTAAAGAAAAAATGAAATAAAGATATTAAGAAACAGTTAACTTTAGGAGGAGCTGAAGGTGACTTGAAGCAATGGAGACATTGAGAAGGGCTCAGTCAAAAGGAGGCTACTAGGGTCTGTTTAAGAAAACAAAGACAGGCAAATGCCAGACACAATATGGGTTTTGTTTCAGAGCACCACAATAAAGCAAGTTACATAAATTTTTTTTTGTTTTCACAATCCAAATTTACACCATAATGTGTTAACATTTACACTATACCGTATTCCATTAAGTGAGCAGCATTATGTCTAAAAAACAGTTGATGTACCTTAAAAGTATTACTAAAAAATGCAGTTGAAAATTGTGCTGCCACAAACAAGAAAATACTGACAGATTTTGTCACCACCAGGCCTTCCCTGCAAGAGCTCCTGAAAGAAGCACTCAATATGGAAAGGAAAACCCAGTACCAGCCACTGCAAAAGCACACTAAAATATAAAGACCAATGACACAGTGAAGAAACTGCATCAACTAGTGTGCAAATAACCAAATGACATCATGATGACAGAATCAAATTCATACATAACAATACTGACCTTAAATGTAAATGGGCTAAATGCCCCAATTAAAAGACACAGACTGGCAAGTTGGATAAGGAGTCAAGACCTATCAGTGTGCTGTAGTCAGGAGACCCATCTTATGTGTAAACACACACAGAGACTCAAAGGGATGCAGGAACGTTTACCAAGCAAATGGAAAGCAAAACAAACAAACAAAAAAAACCACACACACAGAACAACAACAACAACAAAAAATAACCCAGGGGTTGCAATCCTAGCCTCTGACAAAGATCAAAAAAGACAAAGAAGGGCATTCCATGAAAGTAAAGGGAACAATTCAACCAGAAGAGCTAACTATTCATACATGCACCCAATAGAGGAGTACCCAGATTGATAAAACAAGTTCTTAGAGACCTCCAAAGAGACTTAGACTCCCACACAATAATAGTAGGAGAGTTTGTCACCCCACTGTCAGTATTAGGCTGATCTGTGAGACAGAAAATTAACAAGGATATTCAGGACTTGAACCCAGCTCTGGATCAAGTGCACCTAGTAGACATCTACAGAACTCTTTACCCCAAATCAACAAAATGTACATTCTTCTTAGCTCCACATGGCACTTATTCTACAATCGACCACACAATTGGAAGTAAAATACTCCTCAGCAAATGCAAAAGATCTGAAATCATAACAAACCGTCTCTCAGACCACAGTACAATCAAATTAAAATTTAGGATTAAGAAACTCACTCAAAACCACACAACTTCACGGAAATTGAACAATCTGCTCCTGAATGACTCCTGGATAAATAATAAAATTAAGGCAGAAACCAAGAAGTTATTTGAAACTAATGAGAACAATGAGATAACGTAGGAGAATTTCTAAGACCTTTTCACTGAGGAGACAGTAGCCAGAATAGGGAGCCGACCCAGTTACACCAGGATCCACGGCTGTTTGCCACCTAGTGGACATTGGCGATAATTACAAGTCACTTCCAATGACTTAGAGATGCTCTTTTTGATAGTATCTGTAACCAATAACTTTAGCTCCTTGATTGTGTTTTCTCCCTGTGAGTAGAGTTCTAAGGATAGGAGGAGGGACTAGCAGCTGTAAGTGCACTACACTATACTTTCTTTGGAAAAAAAAATATAATCAGTTACCAATTACTTACCTAGCAGTTGCAATGTGTGAGGTGCTCTCGAAGAGAATTTAGGTATTTAGGAGTACTACCCAATGGATCACTATCACTAAAACCTGCATTTGTCATGCCTTTAAATGAAAACATTGCCTGTGAATTTTTATTTCAGAAACTGTTTCATATTCTCCAGCGAAGCCATGGCCTTCAGGGTCTAGATAAAGGCATGACTTATTTTATTGCACTTCACTTTATTGTACCTCAAAGATATTGCATTTTTTTTTTTCCACAAAGTGAAGGTTTGTGACAACCACCTAAATTTAGCAATTCTGTTGGTGCCATTTTTTTTCCAACAGCATGTACTCACTTGGTGTCTGTCACATTTGGATAATTCTGGCAATAGTTCAGACTTTTCCATTACTGTTATATCTGTTACGGTGAACTATAATCAGTAATCTTTGAAGTTATTATCATAATTGTTTTGGGACACCGTGAGCCACATGCCATTAAGATGGCGAGCTTAATTGAGAAATGTTGCATGTGTCCTGATTGTTCTACTAGCCAGCCGATTTCTCAGCTTTCCCACTCTCCTCAATCCTCCCTGTAATCTGAGACACAATACAGAAATTAGGCCAATTAATTACCCTACAATGGCCTATAGTGTTCAAGTGAAAGGAAGAGTGGCATATCTCTCACTTTAAATCAAAAGCTAGAAATGATTAAGCTTAGTGAGGAAGACATGTCACATGCACACGTATGTTTATTGCGGCACTATTCACAATAGCAAAGACTTGGAATCAACCCAAGTGTCCATCAGTGACAGACTGGATTAAGAAAATGTGGCACATATACACCATGGAATACTATGCAGCCATAAAAAAGGATGAGTTTGTGTCCTTTGTAGGGACATGGATGCAGCTGGAAACCATCATTCTTAGCAAACTATCACAAGAACAGAAAACCAAACACCGTATGTTCTCACTCGTAGGTGGGAACTGAACAATGAGATCACTTGGACTCGGGAAGGGGAACATCACACACCGGGGCCTATCATGGGGAGGGGGGAGGGGGGAGGGATTGCATTGGGAGTTATACCTGATGTAAATGACGAGTTGATGGGTGCTGACGAGTTGATGGGTGCAGCACAGCAACATGGCACAAGTATACATATGTAACAAACCTGCACATTATGCACATGTACCCTAGAACTTAAAGTATAATAATAATAAATAAATAAATAAATAAATAAATTTAAAAATCAAAAAAATAAAAATTAAAAAAATAAATTAAAAAAAAAGCTGAGATAAACTGAAAGTTAGGTCTCTTGTGCCAAACGCCTAAGTAGTGAATGCAAAGAAAAAGTTATTGAACAAAATTTAAGAGTGTCACTTCCATGAACATACAAACGATAAGAAAGCCAAATAGCCTTATTGCTGAAACAGAGATAGATTTAGTGGTCTGGAGAGAAGATCAAACTACCTACGTTTTCTCACGTCAAAGCCTAACCCAGAGCAAAGCCCTAGTTCTCTTCAATTCTTTGCACACTAAGAGAGGCGAGGAAGCTGCCGAAGAAACGTTTAAACTGGCAGAGGTTGATTCATGAGATATAAGGAAATAAATTGTCTTCATAACATAAAAGTGCAAGGTGAAGCAGAAAATGCTGATGGAAAAGCTGCAGCAAGTTACCAGGTGATTAGCTAAGATAATTAACAAAGGTGGCTGCACTAAACAATAGATTTTCCATATAGATAAAACAGCCTTTTATTGGAAGAAGATGCCATCTAAGACTTTCATAGCTAGAAAGGATAAGTAAATTCCTGGATTCAAAGCTTCAAAGGACAAGTTGACTCTCTTGTTCAGGGTTAATGCAGCTGGTGAAGCAGATGATCATTTACCATTCCAAAATTCAAGGGCCCTTAAGAATTATGCTGCATTTCCTCTGCTTATGCTCTGTATGTGGAATGGCAAAGTCTTTGGCAACTACAGCCCTTATCAGTCAGCAGCCATCAAAAGTGAGTTAAGACTCTGCCAGCAAAAGGGTTAGCACTCCATGAAGACTCGGATGATCATTAACATATTTTAGTAATACTTTTATTTATTTATTTGTCTTTCATATACCTCTTTCCTCTGTACCTTTCTTCATGCCATTCCCTCTGCCCACCGTGGCTTTCTCCAGCCCCACTCTCTCTCAACGCCTAATCATCCTTTAAAACTTAGACATCAATTCCTCTGCACTCCGTGATGCACTGTTGCACTTACCAAATGGTAATCTTCTGATATGTGATTGTTCTGTTCACTAGATGATTAACTCCTTGAGGGCAAGGGCCATGCATTACTCATCTCTGTATCTCCAGTTCCTAGAGCATTTCTTTTTTGTTTGTTTGTTTTTGTTCGTACATAATAATTGTACATTTTTATGCGGTGCATGTAGTATTTTGATACATGCATACAATGCGTAATGATCACATCAGGATAATTGAGATGTCTGTCACCACAAACATTTATCAGCTCTTTGTGTTAAGAAGATTTCAAATCATTGTAAGATTCATGGGGAAGGGTAAACTTTGACCAAATATTTGATGATACTGAGGAATTCTCGTTTTATTTATTTACTTATTTTGTTTTTTAAAACTTTATTTTTTATTTCAATAGGTTTTAGGGAGCAGGTGGTGTTTGGTTACATGAATAAGTCCTTTGGCGGTGATTTCTGAGATTTTGGTGCACCCATCACCCAAGCAGTGTACACTGTACCCAACGTGTAGTCTTTTATCCCTCACCCCCTCCCGCCCTTTCTCTGGAGTCCCCAAAGTCCAATGTATCATTCTATGCCTTTGCATCCTCATAGTTTAATTCCCCTTACGAGTAAACATGTGACGTTGGGTTTTCCATTCCTCAGTTACTTCACTTAGAATAATAGTCTCCAACTCAATCCACGTTGCTGTGAATGCCACTATTTCACTCCTTTTTATGGCTGAGTAATATTCCATGGTGTGTGTGTGTGTGTGTGTGTATATATACGTGTGTGTGTGTATATATATATCTCACATATTTTTATCCACTCGCTGATTGAAAGATACTTGCACATGCATGCTTATAGCAGCAGAATTTTCAACAGCATTGTTTTTAGTAATACTTTTAAATTAAGGTGTATATACTGTTTTTTAGACATAATGCTGCTCCATGCTTAATGGACTACAGTATGGTATAAACGTCACTTAAATTTGCATTAGGAAAACAAAACATTCATGTAACTTGCTTTATTGCGGTGCTCTGAAACAAAACCCACCATGTTTCTGTCATCTGCCTTTCAGTTTCCTTAAATAGACACTAACAACCCCGTTTTGACTGAGCTCCTCTCAATGTCTCCATTTTCATCTTTCTGATATTCCTGTACGTGCATCCATCACTCTAGCTGTAATGAATGATTTGTAATTACCTGATATAGACTGAACATTGTGACCCCAGATGCATATTTTGAAACCCTCATCCTCCACATGATGGTATTTAGAGATGCGGCTTTTAGGAGGTCATTAGGTCCTGAGGGTGAGTCCTCACAACAGAATCAATGCCATTCGAAGAGACCTGAGAGAGTATGTTTCTCTCTCCTCCCGTCTTCTGCATGTGAAGGTGTCTGTCTACAAGCCAGGAATTGGACACTCACCAGAAACCAAAACAGCCAGCACCTTGAATCTTGGACTTCTCAGCCCTTAGAACTATGAGGAATACATTTCTGCTGTTTCAGCCACCCAGTATCTCTGGTATGTTGTTATAGCAGCTGAGCTAAGAAATTTCCTGTATGTGCCTTGGTCTCCCACGCTTTCTTTTCTTTGCTTGCGCTAGTCCGTCTTCATAGGATGCTGTTTCCCCCACTGTTTAAAATCTTATCTTGCCTTTAACCCAATATGCCCTTCCCCATGTAATCAATAGATATAACAAACCAAAAAAATGAGTTAGCTCAAATTTGCTTTTTCAGACTAGGTTTTCAAAACTCCGTATATATTTTATAGTTATGGCACATTACAATTCAATTAAAAATTCAGTTTCTCAGTCACATCATCCACATTTCACATGGTCAACAACCACATATAGCAGAACCTACTATATTGGACAGCACAGTGCTACGGGATCCAGAACTTTCTCACCTTGACACAAGTTATGACCTATGGAGAGATGATAACACTGCCATAAAGAAATTAACAATATTTGTTTCATTGTTGAAAGACTTATATAATTTGAGTTAAGCATTTATTGGGCACCTTGGTGGACTGAGAGGGCCTCCAGAGTTAGGACAATATATTTTTTCTTTTAAAATCCCTTACTTTTATTTCAAGCCATTTTCTATGAATTTTTCCATTCAGCTCACATTTGCTTTTTGAGAGGAGGCACGAAGTAGACTTTGACCTCACAGTCTGACTTAAAAGGTTCCTTCCATGCCCTCACACCACTTTGTGTTATCACTTGACCCATTGCCCTGTGCTGTGATCTCCTGTGTGCTTGACAGCCTCTCTCACTGGATGGTGTGCTCTTTGAGGAAAGCGACTATATCGTTCTTCTCTGTATCCCCAATGCTGTTGTCATTCCTGGTGTAGAGTTTTGCTAATGGCCGTATATTGAATGAATGAATGAGTTTTTAAAAATAAGCCTTAATCAAGTATCCGTCGTTAAAAGGTGTCCAGTAGAATGTGATTTGAGGACAACTGAGAAAAAATACTTCCTCCCTGCCCCCATGTGAAACTCCATCTGATTCTACCTATCCTATTTATTGAGAACACATGTTTGAGACTTTATTTCACAATATGTCTTTAAGGCATTTTTGCCTCACCCATTAAAATTACAACCTCTTTTGGATGGGGTGCTCTTTGATACATTAGTCATTATTGGCACATGGGCTTATAAACAGTGACAGCCAGAGGAGAGTAATTTCCTTTGGGAACAGAACAACCTGGGAGAGAAAAGATTTTAATATGACAAGAACAGGATTAGCAAAAGACAGAAAAAAATAGGAGAGGGATAAAAAACAAGCATTTCTAACATCTCACCTGTGCCTAGTATTAGATTTACCCTTTACTCAAGGACCTAAAATAGATGTTTCGTTAAAAATACAGACACTGATTCAGTTAGATCTGAATTCACATCCAAGTTCTGCCATCTCTTCACTCTGTGACTGAGAGAAAGTTATTTATAGTCTCTGAGTTTCATCTTTCCTAGCAGAAAAAGGGGGACACAACAAATCGTGTGGGGACAGTGAGGGCCACAACACGTGCATGATGTCTGTCATATGCCATTCTAGAGTCCCAACAGAAACTCAATCAGTGTTATCATATATATCCCTTCTGTCCTATGCTCAGGGCTGTCCGTGGTCTGGCAGTAATGTATCTATCAGATATTTTGTCCAACTTCTTGCCAACAGTAGGTGCCACATCAGTGCCCTACATGTGTTCCACATGTGTGACCACTGTAACTTTTCTGTAACATTTCACATGCCATTCCTATGTCCAAAATGATGATCCGGGTAACACGGATGATGGGTGGATTTTAGAGAAAGCATAAGGGTTGGGTGTGTGTTGTGTTAGGTTACAGGAACAAAACCATATTATTTGGATTTTGGAAACCAAGTATTTTGCCAACTAAAATGTCTGCCTAAAATATACACACAGGAATCCGGGCATGTTTCACCCTTACTGGGTGTCTTCTATATACTAAACTCAGAGCTGCTTTGTCTTTCATCAATATTGTTAAAAAACAAAGCTTCAGCTGAATTAAATTTAAAGGAGTTAAACTGAGCAATGAACAGAATTGGGCAGCCCCCAGAATCACAGCAGATTCAGAGAGACTCCAGGGGTACCTCATGGTCAGAACAAATTTATAGACAAAAAAAAGAAAGAGATGTACAGAAATCAAAAGCGAGGTACAGAAACAGCTGGATTGGTTACAGGTTGGTGGTTGTCTTATTTGAACACAGTTTGAACACTTAGCAGTGTATGAGTGATTGAAGTACGGCTGCTTGGATTGGCCAAGACTCAGTTATTGTTACAGGTGCATACTCCTAAGCTAGGTTTTCAGTCTTTTCTACCTGTTCAGTTAGATTACAGTTCACCCAGAAGAACTCAAATATGGAAGTACAGAGTCCCTCTCAGGCCATATTTAGTTCGCTTTAACAGTATCCTTACTGGGAGGAGAGTTAGCAGTTAAAGATTATACCAGGTTTTTCTAAAATACCTTTCAATCTCACCTGATTTATGCTCTGAATGCAGCTAAAGAGTATGTCCCACCTCAGCACAGGAATATAGCTTTACCCAAGAGGTACAGACTACATTCCAAGAAACTCTGACATCAGCTGGCTGGAAGAGAGTATCTCAGAAGTTGAATTACAACTGCCGGATATAACGCTGAAGTGTAGAATTCCTGCAGGGACCTTGCTTTTTTATTAAGAAATCTGCTGATGGAATTCGGTTTGGCCTGAGTTTGAGCTCAGAGCTCATAATACCCTGTTCCACCTCGAAATCAAATACAAGTCAATCAAAAATTATTTTTGGCCTGCACTGTGTGCAGTTGCTAGGGAGGCATGATGGGGATGCAGTTGAGTCAAATAACGTGTCTTCCAAGCTGCCTCTATTTTTCCAGCACAACTGAAAAAGGGTACTTCCAAGCATAACATCTAATTATTCCCATTTCTGGTGTTCACCTCCTTGAGATTGTCTACCACACTCCTCATTCTAGGACAGCAGGCACATCTTTTCCCATCATCAGTTATATTAATTAGAACAAATGTCCACTCTCAACCTTGTGTCTCAACTTCTATAGGCTTTTGGCTACCACTGAAAAAAAAAAGCGTATCTAGGATTTGCTAACGAAGTTTGCTAGCTTCTGAGTCCTTCCTCTGTTAGTATAACAAGAAAAAAGAATATTATCCTCAATCGATAGGTGAAAACAATAAAGCTCGGGGAGTTTAAGTGATAAGACATGTATCTAGAAAAGGGCAGATCTCATATTCAAACCCTTACAAAGAAACAAATAAGACAGCTGAGGAAGTCATCAATCCAAAGTACACAGTTTCTGTCTCTCCCAGAATGTACTGAGTTTTTATGAAAATACTGAGGCGTGTATTTCTAAAACTCTAATACTTAAGACATGGACACACACACACACACACACACACACACGTAGAAGCGTACTTGAAAGTGGTACATTATTGCAATATTAGATTTACTTCTAGAAACCAACCTGAGTCCCCAGTGTGGATAAATGCCATACTCTAATGTTTCCCTAGAATTCTAGTTTCTCCTCAATCAAAATCAATACCTACATTTAAATTATTATTTATTTTAGTGTAAATCTGGGTAGGCTCTTACTTTTTGAGGGCCTGGGTGGTGGTTCATTCGTCTGAAGTTTCCCTCAGCAAATCATACAGGATTTGGCATATAGGTTGTGCTCAAGAAGTATAAATTAAAAAAAAAAAGCCAAAGTTGAATAAATGTTAGAGACATTAACTGCAAGTATAAGTAGGCTATTAAGGATTTGTGAAGAATCTAAATGCACCCAGTGTCATTTTTTAATTATTAATTCATCCATTCACTTAAACATATATATTAAGTTTATTTCCCCTGCCAAGTCTCATAGTGAATTCTGGTTACAGCAATGCATAAGTGAGGCTCTTGAGGACAGAAATATGTGCTCAAAGAATGTATAAGCTAACAATTTTATCTGCTAGAAAATGACATATTAATTGAAATAAATTTCTATTTTAAAAAACTTAGGAAAAATTATTATCCTCAATTGATAGATGAAAACAATAAAGCCTGGGGAGTTTTAAGTAATAAATCATATATGTAAAATGGAACAGATCTGGTATTCAAACCCAAGATTGTCTCACCTGAACTTGTTCATTTTTTATACTGCGCCATGTAGCCTTCCATAAACAGGAAGTGTCAGGTGGGTAAAGGGAACTGAACAATATGATGGTGAAAAACATCCCCTTTCTAAAATAAAGTCCATAATAGCTGGCACCAGTTTGGTCTCAGGTGTGATACATTAGGAATCTACTTATTGACCACTCGGAGCAGCTCCCCCTT
This sequence comes from Macaca fascicularis, assembly GCF_037993035.2. Taxonomy (NCBI): domain Eukaryota; kingdom Metazoa; phylum Chordata; class Mammalia; order Primates; family Cercopithecidae; genus Macaca; species Macaca fascicularis. Next base: position 7,719,726 of record NC_088386.1, on the reverse strand, counting down.
CCAGTGGCCAATTTAGGCGCCAAGGCAGTTAAAAATAGGTTCTCGAGACATTTTCCTTTGTACTAGCTCCAAAAGCTGACCGCATCACCTCGCTTCACCCCCAATTAGTTCTCAATACAAAAGCACTTTGGCTACTAGCCATTTCTGGAACCAGGGAAGCAGACTTCTGACCCAGCCTGAGTATAATTCCAAAAACAATACCATAAACAGAATGAGGTGGAGTGGAGAGCGTGGGTCAGATGGAGAGAGGCTCTCTGACAGCATCATCCACGGTTCATTTGCCATTAATAACAAGGCAGCTTGCTTTCCTGGGCCTGCTCCAACCTGCTAATAGGTGTTCTCTAGGGATGAACGGAGCCACTGCAGAAGCATCTGTAGGCCTGTCTATTGTTTCTAACAATCCAGAGCCCCACTGAGTTCTATCCTCTGGACTCCTCCATGCAAATGGACGAATTCTTGCTTCCCTGCACTTTCGCTTTCAGCTCTCCCCACAAATGAGGGCATTTAATATGTCCTAGTAGTTCTCTTCCATTTTCCACTTTAACGCTCCCTTTATTAGAGGTACAAGCCATTGATTTAATTAAAAGGTTAACACCAGAGCAATCTAATCTTTCCTCCCCACCCTTCTCATCTGATTTATCCAGGGCTGCAGCTTACATTAGAAATCACAAAAAAGGAAAAAAAGCATCAGGCCAGTTTTATAACTAGATAAATCAAAGCACAGCTGGGAAGGGCTTAGGCTAGTGAATAGAACATGCATTTTGAGTTGGGATTTTTAGATTTTTAACTCAGCAAGAATCTCATCATGATGTTATTTTGGGCAAGTTCCTTCTCTCCAGGGCTGTTTTTTTTGATCTGTTGAATGACTAGGGTTTTCTGAACTTGACTGATTATGAGAATCACATGAGCTATTTATCAAAAATACAGAGTTCCAGGATCCATATCAGATGGAAAATCTGAATCTTCAAAGAGGACGAGGTCACCCCTGGATATTGTTCATGCTCACAAATTCAGCATACTCTATGTAAGTGGACCTATGGGCTTTTCCAGCTCTGAAGTCTAGTCCACCTCTGACTGTGATCTCAAAGCACTCATATATAAGTAGTAGATAGAAAAATAATCAAGTGTTCTGAATTTTTTTCAAAACTCTTCGGAGATACCATAATACAACGGGGTACTTAGCCAGGTCATAGTGAGTGCTAGACAACATCGAGAAAGCAAATGAGCTAATTTTATGTCTTGGCCAGACTTCTCTTTGCATGTCCCTGTTCTGTTTCTGTTGCCCTCCTTCATTCTTAAGGTATTCTTCAGACTAGTTCTGTCCTTTGCTTTATCCAGACTGCGTATTATGTCTGCTCAAAGCACTAGAACCTCATCCATTGGTCTTCTCCTGTCCCTTACAATGTTATTCTCAACCCTGTCTTGCTAGACAGTATCTGAGAAAATGTGATATTAATGTTCTAATGAGTAGTTTTGGCATAAACTTATGTCTTTAGGCAGATTATTTGCAATTTAACTAGGGATATCACCAAAACTTGAAAGAATTATCTTAAAAATGTCAGAATTTTGGACACCATGTGCAGTCTAATGTGGATATATTTGGGGTCAATGTGTGACTTCTGACACACTAAATCACATCATACCATCATTGAAAAAAGAGCATTAATGGAGCTTTATTTTTTAAAACTTTGATGTGCTAGAAGATTTACCTCCAAGCCTTAAAATCTTTCTGCTTCATTCACATAAAAATTCACATAAAAATTTTAAAAATTTAATAAAAAATCCATTTAGCTATTTCCAATATGGCTTACCAAGTTATTCTTTTCTCCCACTTAGGAGGATCTCTACACTTAGCTTTTACTGACAATGAAGCTGATTTCTCCCATTGCAAACCTAAGAATAAATTAGAGGCTTATCAAATATGTGCATTTTATGTGTAGAAAAGAAATATGATATGCCAAAACTACACCACAGGTAACTGCATTTGAAAATAATGTAGTGTACTTTTTAAATATAAAGCTGAGTGGATACACTTGATTTCTGAAAATAATATTTTCCATATTGAACCAAATGCTCAAAGATTTTCCTGTATGGAGAATAGAAAACAATCGAAGGATCCTGTTACTGAATGAGGCAAAATTTACAACAAAATATTTTCACCAGGATTTATCTCACCAAGTTTACATAAAACCTGAGTAGATCTGGGGGCAGTAGCTCATGCATGAAATCTCAGCAATTTGGGAGGCTGAGGCAAGAGGATCCTTTGAAGCCAGGAGTTTAAGATCAGCCTGGGCAGCAAAGCAAGGCCCCCTATTTACAAAATTAAAAATGAAAACATTAACCAGGCATGGTAGCACATGCCTGTAGTCCCAGCTACTCCAAAGGTTGAGGCGGGTAATCACTTGAGCCTAGGAATTCAAGGCTACAGTGAGTTATGATCACACCACCGCACTACAGCCTGGTGACAGAGCAACACCCTGTCCCCCCAAAAATTTTAATCAATAAAAAATCAAAAGATTAAAATCCTGAATAGAATGGCCAAACACTGCTCTTTAGCTCTCTAGTGAAATGCACAGTGGTTTAGGATGCAGGTTCTGCATGCAGACTTACTGGGTTGGAATGGAGGTCCTACCACCTTTCAACTGGGAGTTACTGGGCAAGTTAATTAATTCCCCATGCCTTATTTTCTACATGTATAAAAATGATATAAAAGTACCACCTACTCAGTAGGATTTCTGTAAAGAATAAATGAGGTCATGCATGCAACAGCTTAGAATAGTGCCTTGGTACCCAGTTATTAGTTAATTTTAGTGGCAAGTGCTTTTATTTTTACCCAACATGCTTCTTACCTAGAGGAGCAATTAACTGGCAGCAATACTGTGCCAATGCAGGCTCTCAATCTCTGTTTATCACTTTGGTTCAAATCCTGATGAGGATTCTTATCACATGCCAGATCCTAAAGGAAGTCTCGGGGATCCTTTTCACCCCCGAGTTTTAGACCTGGCCAGAGTCATCTTGTTCTGTGCCACCTGCTCCAGGATTCCTTTTCTTTCAGCCTCAATTCAGGCTGGCAGGATCCTTCCTGGTCTTCCCTCACTGGCCATCAGCAAGGTGAGAGACGTCCTGAGAGAAGAGCAAGAAAATGTTCTTCTCATTCACCACAGTTTCTGTCAATCAAAAGGATGGACAGACATATTCAATGGTGGTTTCATTGTGACGTTTTGTTCTCCATTTGTCTACTTTTATTTACTCCTTCCTGATTTTAAAGGGAATGAACCCATGTGTCCCTTGATAAGTCAACAGCTATTTACTGAGAGCCAATTTTGTGGCAAGCACCGTCCTGGGGACTAAAGATTTGCTGCTGAAGGACAAATGGGGTTCTCAGTCACATGGCACTCACAGTCAGGAGAAAAAATATGTATGCCTCAAAAATATACCAATGATTAAATAATTACCACTGTGGTGAGTGTTACCAAAAAAGTCAACGGATTCTAATATAGTCAAGGACGTTGGGAATAGAATATAAACGGGACATCTGAAAGATACGTTGCCATCCGACAAACTTAGTCATTCTGTTCTGAATAATATATAAAAAGTCCCTATGAAAGAGGATATCAAAAAATCATGATGTATAGAAAGAATTAGGGATGAAAGAAAAAAATACCAGAGGCAGAAGCAGGGTCATCTCATTTGAGGCCTGGGAGGTCGTGTTAAGGATTGGTATTTTTCCTGATAGTAATTGAAAATCTTTGACAAGTTTGTACCAGGTGAATTAAAAGTTCAGAATTATGTTTTCATAGATCAGTATGGATGCAGTATAGAGAAGTACCCGGCAAGGAAAGCTACATGTAACTTATTATGTTGGGACAGGCTAAGGAGTATAAGAGGAGACAAAAAATAACCAACGGTATTTGGAAATATATAAGACTTAGAATTGAGAGAATGTGTTTGGAAAAGAGGGAGTAGAGGAGATTCTGGATTGGAAAATTCAGTAGGGCATGTTTTTTTTCTACAATAGGAAACACCAAAGTAAGATATTTATGGCACACTGAGTTTCAGGTCTCCCTGCAACATCTAAGTGGAGACATTGGAAAGGCAACTGAATATGTGTGTCTGGATCTAGAAGGAGAGGTCTTGGCTTTGAATATAATTTTAATCATGGAAACCACGGGAGTATAAGAATTCACCGAGAGAAAGTCTATACTGTAAAAACGAAAACAAAACAAAAAACAAACAAAAACAAACAAACAAACAAAACACTTAAAATCCAGCCTTGAAAAACTCCAAACATGAAAGTCTAAGCAGCAGAAAATAAATGATAAAAAGAAGCTGTCAGCAACTCAGGAGTAAATGAATAGTCCATAGAATCCAAGCAGAAAGAATGTTTAAAAAATTAATGAGAGCGTGTCAAATGCTTATGAGAGCCAAGGATGGAGAGGAGTCGACGTGTTCAGTGATATTACTGTCATGGAGGCATTGATGACTTCATAGGTAGAACCACTTTTTTTGATGGCTTGCCAAGAGTTGACCTGTGAATGGGAAGTAAAGACATCTAGATGCTAAATATAGGGAGTTTCTTATGTTCTTCTATGAAGGACAGGAGAAAGGGTATCACAGTTGGATGGGGACTTGACGACAAGATAATATATGTTTCAGACTCTATAGGTTTAGCCATTGTAATGTGAAGTAGACATGGTGTAACTACAGTAAGCACCTGTGTTTCATTCAGAAAGGAGAAGAACAGAGCAGGCAGCAGCACGGGCCCACAGACACCTGCCCCCTCATTGAGTGGCTTGGGAAGGACTCTTGTCCTGGGTCAGGGAAGATCTTTTTTGACTAAAGCTGATTTAAACTCTGAAAGAGAGGATCTAGGAAAAAGGTGGAAAAAAAGAGGTTAATCCATATGTCAGAGTTCCTGAGAAAGCGAAATGAACCAGAAAATAAGTGAAGGTCTTATTTTTAAATTTGGGAAAAATACATCCTCAAATCCTTCATTTCACCAGGATAGGCAAAGATAAGGATACAGAAAAATCATTGCAAACGTTTTTAGATTCTTCTCTGTAGCTTTCTTATTCCTACCTCCACTGTCGTAGTTTGAATAAATGTGGCTCATATAACTTTGTCTCACTGGTTTCTGAAACATCTGTGTCCATATCCAAAGTGGAAACAACTGCACGTGGCCCTGAGATCTGAGTTTGACTTTGATGCCCTGGCTACATATACTTTGAGTTGTCTCACTTGATAAAGATTTGAATATTTCTTCTTGAAAACAGTAGAAAGAGGAAGTTTCTGGAACTACCACCCTAGTAGCCTTCCCCTCTATTTTTATCCTTTACACCAGATAGCCTGTGTAATAATCAAGATAGGTTAAGTGAATGCTACAAAACAAATAACCCACAGTTTATTTCTTGCTTTTGTTATGTGCCTAATTCAGGAAGACAGGGGAAGCTGGTGGGTGTTTCCAGGCTGATGGATCATTTTACTGTCTTGGAGCTGCACCATCCAGACCCACAACCTTCCTATAGAGTGGCAGAGAGAGAAAGCTGAAATGTTATATGCCAGATTTGGGGCACTTCAGAAGGAAAATTTACTATTTCCTCCCATAGCTCCCTGGATAATTACAGAAGGGCTGGGGAGTGTGGTGTAGCAGGTGGGATGCTGGGTGAGCACACTGTCTTTGCCACAATCCACTCTTCTGCTCACCGAACATTTCTATACTCCCTTCTTTTCACACATGTGACATGCTCATTCCTCAACAAGTGGAACAACCCGCAGTTTCCATCCATCCGGGGCATAAAGCTCAAAATCTGATGTCTCAGGGTGATGTTTTGTAGTTTCTTCTTTAGATTCAAAGAGTCTTGTCTCAGAAAAGACATGTATAATCCAAAAAAGCAAATCATTTATGCCCCCGATACTCAAATTATAATGTGGGGCAGAGAGAATAACTTCAATAAGCACCCGTATCTCATTCAGAAAGGAAAAGGATGAAGCAGGCAGCGGCACAGGTACTCAGACACCTGCATCTTCGCTGAGTGGATTGGGAGGGCCTCCTGTCCTGGGTCAGAGATTTTTCTGACTAAACTTAATTATGACTATGTAGCATATTTTTCTCCAAGGTGCCTGTGTTCCACCCTATGTAGTATGCTTGCTTTTCTGTTATCCTCTTTGGACGTATTTGAAGTCAGTACTGAGAACTATATACTCCTTCTTGGGTGCTATATAGCTCTTAGAGAAGGTTGAAAAACTTAAGATATGTTTTTAGTCTCAAAGAGTTTATCATTTAACTCAAGTTCCAAATTTCTTTACAGTTCTTCCAAAAAATGAGCAGCTTTTTTTGTCTATTTAATGCCAATTAATTTAATGTCAATGCCTTCTTGAGACATTCTATTCTTTTTGACTATTCTCACAGTTCTTGAAAAGCTAGCATTATCTGATCTGTTATATTTGTTTCTTATTCCCCATTCTTTCCTATTCCCTTTCCATTTGAAGGGTCTCTCTTGCGACTAAAGATAGTTTATTGAAAAGCTATAGTCTTAATTATCTTTGCGTACGCCAGGGAACCCAATGGGAAAATTTAACTTGACTTTTGTTCTGCAGCATCTTGTTTAGCAACAGGTATGAATGCCATACCTATCCGATCTCTGTCAAGAAGCTGAGTTGAAATTAGCCCCTGTGTCTCAAAGCTCTCTCAATATTATTTACTAGACTTTAGAATTTCAGGGATAGCTATTCCTCTGATATTCTAAGGCTGGATCTTTAAACTCACTCTACGCTTTTTCATTTCTGAGTGACAGCTGACTAATTCCTTCCCAAGCTTATGCATTGTAAGACCCTTTCAAATGCACCCTGTAAATATTAGCCCCCTCTGGTATTTATTAGCTCATGTATGGATCATTTAAAATGTCTCAACTTCTCTCCTAGCAATGAATCCCTCCCGTGGTAATGCAGCTTTCATTTTCCTGCCAGGTTAAAATCTTGAAAGCACAGGTCTGATCCCATGTATTTAATTTTTTATTTTACTTAAAAATATATTCATATATAATAAGAAGGACATTTATATACTGAGCATCCATTCTCTGCCAGACATGATTTCATGTGTAAACTCATGTAATCTACCCAGTGGTGTAATCAATAATTACCCCTTTAACTCAAAGGATATTAGACGCACAAGGAGGCAACTCTTTCCAAGTTAGACAGCAATCACTAGCAGAGCTAGCCCCTTTTTTCTTTCTTTCTTTCTTTTAGATGTAGTCTCACTCTGTCACCCAGGCTGGAGTGCAGTCATGTGATCTCGGCTCACTGCAACCTCTGCCTTCTGAGTTTAAGTGATTCTCCTGCCTCAGTCTCCCAAGTAGCTGGGTTTACAAGCACCTGCCGCCGTGCCTGGCTAATTTTTTGTATTTTTAGTAGAGGCGAGGTTTCACCATCTTGGATAGGCTGGTCTTGAACTCCTGATCTCGTGATCCACCCACCTCGGCCTCCCAAAGTGCTGAGATTACAGGCATGAGCTACCGCGCCTGGCCCAGAGCCAGCCTTTTGTATATGGGTTGCCTTGATGCCAAACCATTACATCTCATTCCTTTCTATTCTTACCTGTGAAGGAGTTGAAACAGTGGATGCTATCTGTAAACTCAAAGCGATTAAACCAGCTTCAGTCCCATGAATGGTTCAGATTTTACACTCTCCAGACAAGGTTTGTCTGAAATGAAATGGGTGAGCCCCAAGAACCTTGATGTCCTTAAGAAGTCACTGCAACTAAACATATTCTTCTAGGTATATTTAGAATATCAAATTGCAGGCCTTTGGGGGGAAGGGGGACATGGCTAGTGTTTTGTTCTGTTTTTTTTCTTCCTTAATAGAAATTTGCAAAGGATAAGTGTGAGTGAATTTAGGGAAACCTCCAAGTGCAAAAATGACAAGAACACCACACCTCAAACTACAATTTGGTGACCACATTATCAAAAGACTAATTGAAGGAAGTAATAAAAATAGCACTGTTTGTTTGGAGCGTTGGGGGTTGAATGACAAGACAGATGGAGGCTCTTTTGTTTTGTTTTTAATGCAGTAATTTTGTCTCCTTTTTTTATTTCTTAATTCACACTGTGATACTTTTAGATTTTTTTTAACAGGCAACGCGGTTGTTTGGAACACTCAGTTCACACTCTTTCTTTTCCAGTTCCTTTACACATTAAGAAGAAACAATTGCTTAAAACTGAAATAATGTATCTTAGATCTTAATGTATCCCACTTGTCCTGAGAATTTTAATCTCTTACTGGCTATCCTTCTCTTAAAAATAGCCCAAATGCAAATAAAAAATAATCAACCAATCTGTGCTCACAATGTCTTAAATACAGTATGCACATGTGACATTTATAAAAGGAACAAATAAGATAATATGAACAATATTTTTCTTAGTAACTATACCACATTGGCCATTCAGCCTTTTGGTAGCTGGTGACAATTGGCCCTTTCCGATTTGTTTTGACAAATATTTTTCTGTTTATAAAATAATATATGATAACCATAGATAATATAGAAAATTCAAACGAGAAAAATTCCATCACTTAAGGATAAATACTTATATATTTTATGTGTATATAGTTTACACAACTGTGCACATATACTGCATAGATGAGTTAGGCTTTTATATTTTGATTTTCTTCTTAATATAGAGAAGCATTTGTAACATCTTTGTAAATATTGTTAATGACTGTCATATTCTGTCATGTCTTAATTTACTTAATCAAACTGCTATTTTTGAGCATTTGCCTGTCTTTAAAATTATTTCCATGTAAATACAACTTTGGCGTGGATATGTTTCGAGTGTACTTTCGTTAGAATTGATCCCTGTAATTGCTATTGCTGGGTCAAAGTGAAGTGATGTTTTCAGGACTCCAAATACACATCGTGGGATTGCTTTTTAAAATGATCATACCATTTGAAATTTTCAGTGAATGACTGGCAGTCATCTCACCACAGCAAATGCTGAAACTGAGCACAAATAAACCTGTTGTGTATTTAGCACTTCATTAACTGCTAGTATTTTTTAAAGGACTCACAGGTACATTATTTCATTCAGGAAGCCCTGCAAAAAAAAGGTGATGAAGCTATTTTTAAACCCTTCTTACAGATGGGGATTTGAGGCCAATAACAGGCAGGTAAATTACCTAAGGACACTCAGTGGAGTTGCCAAGACTTCAGATCACGTTTCTGAAACTTTCAGACTGGTTATTTCCCTCAGCCTCATCTGGCCCTGTCTATATGAGAACCCCTCTATCCACTATGCAGACAGATTCATCCTCCTCCATAGCACTAAGACAGGTCCATGACCTTCAGTTAGCTACCATGTTTTTCTGTCAAAAGCATTCATTGTGATGAAATCTACTAAATCCTTTTAGCATTATGTCCAAGGCTATACTAATATCAGATACCACTAAGAGCTGAGATTGCCCTTTAAATTATTGAACTAAGTCCCTCATGTTATAGACGAAGGAAATTGAGGAAACGATATGCAACAGACTTGATCAGCAAGTAAAGCACCTCATGTTCACCACTGTTAGTAAATCTAGAATGCCCATGAAAGAGGCAAAGCCAAACCCATGTGTGCCCGACATGCCACATAAAGCCAACCTTATTGGTTTTCCTATTTTTCTTCTCTTATATTCTGTCTTCCTTGGCCACACATTGTTACTGTGAGATTCTTCACCAGAAACATGCAATGAAATCCTACTTCTACCTCTCAGTTCTCACAAGAGGTTATCTAATTTGTAAACTGACTTCGTATCATTAACTGGTGGTAATTAGAATGTCAACATTATAATTCATTTAGTCATCATCAGTGGCTTTCTTTTGCTCTGTGATCTTCATTGCTGCATTTTTAAGTTATCTTTTTAAAGATGGATATAATGGCACTAAACAAAAAAAAATTTAAAGAAAAATCCCACAATGCTTCTATACTAGCATATTTATTTAGGTATTTGTTTATTCTATTTTATTATTTTTCCATGTACATACAGAATATGCATTTTTATTACATTTTGAATTCAGATTGTATGCTGTTTCCCTTAGCGTGTCATACAATTTTTAAGTTTACATTTTATTCACAATTAGGAATGACCGCAGTTGTGTAAGATTTCATTTCACATACATACAAAATTTATTGGCCAACCTGTGATATTGAATAGAGGCTATTTATATATTTTTACATTACTCTTTCTTTCTTTCTTTCTTTCTTTCTCTTTCTTTCTTTCTTTCTTTCTTTCTTTCTTTCTTTCTTTCTTTCTTTCTTTCTCTCTCTCTCTCTCTATTTCTTCTTTTTCTTTCTCTCTCTTTTACCTTCTCTTTTCTTTCTTCCTTCTCTTTCTTTCTTCTTTCTTTTTCTTTCTCTTTCTTTTACTCTTTCTCTTTTCTTTCTTTCTTTCTCTTTCTCTCTTTCTCTCTGTCTCTCTCTCCTTCCTTCCTTCCTTCCTTCCTTCCTTCCTTCCTCCCTCCCTCCCTCCCTCCCTCGACATGGAGTCTTGCTCTGTTGCCCAGGGTGGAGTGCAGTGGCTCACTGCAATCCCGGCTCACTGCAACCTCCACCTCCTTAGTTCAAGCAATCCTCATGCCTCAGCCTCCCACATACCTGGGACTACAGACGCCTACCACCACGCCCAGCTAATTTTTGTATTTTTAGTACAGAGGGGGTTTCGCCATGTTGGCCAGGCTGGTCTCGAACTTCTGGCCTGAAGTGATTTGCCTACCTCCGTCTCCCAAAATTCTAGGATTACAGGTATAAGCCACCAATCCAGCCAACGTTTTTTTACTTTTAAAAACAAAATTGCAATGAATATCCTTGTGCATTTTTAAGATTCTGTAGTTAAGAAAACTTCCTTATGGTAAACTCTATCTTTAGAAAAATTTCCCTATAATCACTTCACAAAAGTGACATAGGGTAACAAAGTGTTAAAATTTGGGCAAATGTTGATGTGTATGTAATAATTTCCTCCCCAGAAGACACTGATATTTCTACAGATTGTTTTTCAAACTAATTTAACTTTCAAATAATAATTGTATGTATTTGTGGAGTACAAAGTGAGACTTTGCTGGAAAAGATCATTATCATACTCCATAAGCATATCCAGCTATTACGATACAGACATCTGAAGTTCTAGATTATAATTCATTCATTTTTTGGAGGTTTTAAAGTTGTGAGCTTTCTAGCAAAACAAAGACAATTTATTCTTGTACTAATGAAACAAGCCCCTGTGCTATAAGGTATGGTTTGGGGGCTTGGACAATATGGACAGAATGTGGTTCATCTTCTTAGAACATTTTCAAGGGAGGAAGATGAGCCACCTTCAGCCTCATTTTTTTCAGGTCTAAATTGCAAAGTGAGAAAAGGTCAGACCCATCTGGAGCTTTAAGTTAGGTCAGAGCCACAGAGGTATCCCTGGTTCTCTGTTTCCCCACTCAGTGACTCTTCTGAGCCACTTTCCTAGTCTGGGAGTGACTCAGAAGAGAAATCCACCCCAATCCACAGATTGCCCTAACCTCTCATGTTTGAGCACAATGGGACTGGAGGATGCCTGATAAAGATGTAAATAAATGCTTTTGTAAAACAACAGACACTCTCTTTGTAAAGATGCTAGAATCCAGAGAAAACCTTGAATCTTGCCAATTTGTTCACAACAACAACATGTATGGTCCATTATACCCTGTAGTAGGTTTTGAAGGACACTTTACTGTGTATATGGTGATGCTCAATATAATCCTTTAACACGTCAATGCTCAGCCTATTTAGAACTCTTTAAATGCTTTAACTATTGTGAGGCTTTAGTGACAATAGTGTTTAATCAGTTCTTTTGTTAAAGAATTTGTCCTAAGCCATTTCAGGTCAAAAGAACGTTTTATCTAGTTGTAAGCTAAGTGGAAAGGTCTATACATTGATCTCTGGAGTTTAACATCTCTTCAAAGAAGCGACTTGATTTTTTGAAAATTCAGTCATATTTTGCCAGTATTTCTACTTGGGTTGCTTTAGAAATGTAAGAAATTGGGGGAATCATGTTTGGAACCTCTTTGCTTGTAAGTCACTCCCTGAACTAGCCAAATATTTGGTCTTGCTCTCTTCTAGGCTAAAATTATGCTTAAGTGTATTTGAAAGGGAGTAAACCAAAAATATGATGGCAAATAATTAGAAGTTATGACACTTAAAAATATCATCATATTTTTTATTTCTATACTGTAATGGTAATGTCTATAGTCTTGTTTAATCCTAAATATGAAAATGACCCCACTTCAGATTAACATTTTGTCTTCTGCACTCAATCCTTCCTTCTGACCCACCTAAAATGTAGACCACATGGACACATTCACTAATTATTCTTCTCATTGAGTCCATAGGCTTCCCATACACACAACATTCATTCTAGTTTATTAGAAGGTTTCAATTTTCCCCAGCACATGGCACACAGGTTCACAAATTTGGGCCTTTGCCTTCCCTGGAATTTCCTCCTTTGCTTCCAGGCCAGAGGAACTGTTATTCGTCAGCTCTGGATTCACCAAATCTTGTTGCTCTAGCTTAGTCATCTTGGTGCCTGCTTCACCATCCACATGTGGGAACATCATAAGGACAGGAAGCACGTATTGTTCATCATCTAGCAAGAGAAACTGTATAACTTGTTCTTGTTTGACTCTTCCTATCCACAGGCTAAACCCCACAGCAAAAGGTTTAGAACTACAACAATACAGAATCCTCAGGGTTCTGTAATTCAGTATCAGGATCAGAGATATCAGTGGAAACTGCTCAAGGAGAAAATAAGTGCAATGCCTTTATCCATGTCCTCATCATCTACTGCTATACATAAATAACCCAAGTGAACAGAGGTGGATGTGCTTGCCTCACATAATTGCAAGTCTTGCTAATAGTAGTCAACTAACCTGAATTCTTAAATCAGTCTAAGTGGAGAAATGTGATCTTCTGTGAATTAAACCGAAGTTACCAACGTCTTTGATTTCCTTTTTGTTATAGCACATCATTAAATGATGTTATCATCTTCCCATATTTGCCTCTAACCCATTTGATCTGGGCTCGCTTTATTTTCTGTTTAATAGCAGAACAAATGTCAGTATAGAGTTATGCAAATGGTTCAAAAATGGTGAGCTGAAATCATTAAAATCCCCCATATAAAATGTTTGATTAAAATTAAATTGGATACATGTTTTATTTATATATATTCTTTTCCCAAAATCTAATTGAATCCTATTCAATCCCATAAATCTGAAATGGCACACTGGTAGTTCCTAGACTCATGCTGAATTTAGTTTTCATTTTTACCCAATGAAAATCTGCTAGACAACCAGAATATGGATTTTCAAATTGATTAATCAGATGTTCTGACAAACAAGAAAAAGATGAAAATAACATTTTATATGTAATCCCAAGAGTATAGCAAAAAGATTTCTAAGAAACCAACTGAAGTTTCTCCATCCTCATTACTGCTATAAACAAATGCTTCCTAGGGTTATACACAGCAGATGATTCTTTCCTAAACTAGAAATAATATCAGACCAAAGAAAGAATGCTATTCATAGGAAGTGGGGATAGAGTCAGCAAGTTATAAATATAGAATTTCCTTGATAAATATTTGTCTAGTAAATTCAGCACCAAACTTTGAAATTCAGCACCTACAATTCTGATCTTCCTTCATCTCTAATCATTTAACAAAAATCAGAGCTACAGCATTTTGCTTTTTGTCTAAAGTCTTCTTTAAATAAAGAAGTGTTCCATCTTTTTCCCCCGATAAATTTTTATGGCTTTATTGTGCCTATTCCTTTTGGTTGTATTGACAAAAAAATGGTCTTTACTGTGAGGCATTGCAATTTAGTTTCTGAAACTTGCTATTATTTTTTCAGAAAATGCATCATCATTGTCCAGTAGAAACAAGTTGCCAGACACATGTGAAACATGCAGAAGATGTGCACTGGTCACATTCTAAATGTCTTGTTTCCCCAAGGGAATGTGATTTTTGTTTGTTTGTTGTTACTTTTTTAGAGACAGGGTCTCCCTCTTTCTTGAGGCTGAAAGGCAGTGGCATGATCATAGCTAACTTCAGCCTAGAGCTCTTGTGCTCAAGTGATCCTCCCACCTCAGCCTCCAGAGTAGCTGGGACTACAAGTGTGTGCCACGTCACCTGGCTAATTTTTTTATTATTATTATTATTTTGTATAGACAAGGTCTTGCTATATTGCCCAGGCTGGTCCCAAACTCGTGGCTTCAAGTGATGCCCCCACCTCTGCTTCTCAAGGTGGTGTGATTACAGGCATGAGTCACCTTGCCCTGCCCATAATTATCTTCAATAGAGAAAATGACTATGATTTTGCAACACTTACAAAGCTTTGCTATGAGAGAGGCAACAAAATATTACCAAGGAAGACTTGCTGGGTCTTAAGGTGTCGTATTTAGTGCCACCTAATTATCAGTAACAGTAACTATTTAATGAGTGCTGCAGGCACTAGCCATTGTACTTCATTTACCTCACCTCTGATTTTCACAACACTTTGTGATTTGCTGCCATCCCATTTTACAGATACAAATAATTTATGTATTTTGCCTTCTATATCATATACATCAAGTGAGATGAAAAGCATATGCCCAATACTCTGAAGACCAAATCTCAAATCCATAAGCTATTGCGTCTTTGAGTAAAGTGTTAAAAACACCTAAAGTAAAAACTTACGTTGAATGGAGAAGCAACACATTATCTCATTGTAATTACTGACGCATCTATGAGAATTAGTTTATCTGGAAATGACCCGACTGACTTTTGGAGCCAAACAACTATAAAATATAAAACCACTAGCCACTCCCCTCCTTGAAACAAACAAATTCTCCAATACCGGTTTCTTTCTTCAACAACAAATACAGTATCAAACCCTTCACACTTACGTGGTCTGGCTCTTAGCTAAATCACCTGTCCACTTGGTGGTCACAGTAATTCTGGTTGTCTTCCTTCTAGTCATTCTCTTTCCATCCCGAAGTCAACTAAAGGTGCAAGCACTCCATCCTCCTCCCATCTCTCTCAGCCCACCACATAAGTCATTTTTTCTAGGAATCTTTCCTGACTCCAAGATGAGGTGGAGTCCTCTTTGAGGTGTGATCACATTCCTAGTGCACTGGAATGTAATGTATTTTCCTGTCATGTCATGTAATTTTTTTTCCCTGTCATGTAATGTAATTGTAATTAGTTGTCTGACAGGGACAAACCTTACTAAATCATGAGTTTTCACGAGCCTTCATAGTTGTTCTCCTTCTGTTTGTCCACTTTTTGGGCTTTTGTTGTGTTGATACAGGTATTGAGTGAGTTGGAGACCTAGATAAACTGTAGAGATTTTTAGTCAGAGAAGGGGAGGAGTGGGGGGGGGGAGAGAGAGAGAGCGAGAGAGAGAGAGAAAGAGAGAGACAGATTGATAAATATTAAGAAAATAGGACAAAATGTTTAAAAAATGCTGAAAGTTGCCAGGTGCGGTGACTCTGAGGGATTACTCCAACTTTCATTTCCTTGTATTTAAGCCCTTCTTTTTGGCACCAGACTCCATTATTTTCAGACTCCATATTTTTCCTAAGTCATTAGGAAGACAGAAGCTGTTTGCCTGGCAGGACCTTCGTAATCTCATCTTCTCCCCATTTAACAACATACTTATTTCTATCCTCAATTCCTTCTCGTGCACCATCCGTGTCCACTGTCATGGTTCTGATTTTGACTCCCTCTGTGACTGTAAAACACCTATGCCTCTTTCCCTTGCACCTTCATCTCCCTCTCTGCTGCCTCTTTCCCATTTGAATTAAAGCATACTTCTTTCCCTTCTCAATTTCACATCCCTTCATCTCATGTTACATTTCTTTCGCTTTCAGAGACAAGGTTTTAGAAAAAAATCATTTACATGCAGTGCTGTTATTCTACCTCTCTTATACGCTCTTCCACTTATTGGATACAAGTTCACTGATTACTTCATTCACTCAAGTTTCTAGGAAGGCTTCCAAATTAGAGAGAAGTTGGCCTGAAATTGACTATCTCCTCTCACTAGCCATGTGAACTTGGGCAATTACAAAAATCCCTTTTCTGTCTCAGCGTCTTCTATAAAACTGGAGTGACGACTGGGCGCGGTGGCTCACACCTGTAATCCCAGCACTTTGGGAGGCCGAGGTGGGCGGATCATGAGGTCAGGAGATCGAGACCGTGCTGGCTAACATGGTGAAACCCCGTTTCTACTAAAAATACAAAAAAGTAGCCAAGCATAATGGCGGGAGCCTGTAGTCCCAGCTACTCGGGAGGCTGAGGCAGGAGAATGGCGTGAACATGGGAGGCGGAGCTTGCAGTGAGCCGAGATAGTGCCACTGCACTCCAGCCCGGGCTACAGAGCGAGACTCTGTCTCAAAAAAAAAAAAAGAAAGAAAGAAAAGAAAGAAAAGAAAAAATGCTAAAAGTAAAATGACAACGGGAGTTCTTTATACAATTTTTGCAACTTTTCTGTAAGTTTGAAAGTATGTCACAATTCTGAAACATAAGTATGCACAAAAACATGCAGTCATACTGAGCTGTCAGAATTTTTTTGGAAGGTAATAAAGGCTGATCGATAATCAGTAATCCTAAGATATCAGAGAAATGATAAGTACAGCATAACATTTATTCTATACTTTTAAGGGAAGTGAGATGGGTAATAATTTGAAGTCTCAAATGCAACTTGGTGAGCAGAAATGGTTTCAACCCACTTTAATAGACATCACTAAATCTACATATACAGCCTGTGTTTTCTAAGATTTCAGAGACAATGTTGTTAGTCTTATCCCACAGTATCTGGCACATCCAAAGGTCTTGATAAAAATAAAAATAATAATAATAATCCTGAATGGATGAATGAACCATCATGCCCCCTATTGCATAGTCCTTCTATACCTTGTATCCTGTTCTAGTAGGATACACTTGCTAGACTCTGTCAGAGGTCAACAGACCTTTTCTGCAGAGTCAGATAGTAAATAATTTAGGCTTTGTGGGTCATATCTTTTTTTTTTTTTTTTTTTTTGTCGGAGAGAGTCATCCTGTCGCCTAGGCTGGAGTGCAGTGGTACCATCTCCATCTAAGCTGACTGCAACCTCCGCCTCCCGCAACCTCCGCCTCCCGTGTTCAAGGGATTCTCTGCAGATCACATAGTTTCTGTGGTAATTTCTGAACTTCACAATTGGTGCAAAAGCAGCCGTAGATTAGATAACACAAACAAATTAGCATGGTAGTGTTAAAAAAACACACACACAATTTATGGTGGACAGTAAACATTGAATTTTATGTAATTTACATGTGTCACAGATGTTATTCTTTTCGTGATTCTTTTTGACTATTAAAAAATGTAGCAATCATTCAGGCTTACGAACTTACCAAAGCAAGCAGCCGGCCAGTTTGGGCCTGTAGGACAGGGTTTACTGACTTCTCAACTATGTCATGCTTTTATTTTTCCCTTTTATACCAATCCTCTTTCTTAAGTTGCATGAAGCTTGAGCATAGCTACTGTGTACTCCTAGCATCTAATTACACATTGCCAGATTTACAAAAAATCTTGTGCAAATTGCATCAAGATACGCTCCACTTAAATGACATCATATAACTGACTCTTTGAAAACCTCCCTATTTTAATAATTTTTAATTAAAAATGTATTAGGTTATATATATATATATATATATATATATAAAACTTGCCCTTTAAAATAAATTTTCCTTCATGCAAAAGGAAAAATAAAAGTGTATTTACTAGACAGCAAGTTTCTCTGCTGTTTGAAGGCCTTTTGCTTTCAGTGCTACGTCATGATCTACTAATAATATGCGCAGCCTAAGTCTAATTAAACTAGTATTTGCAGTGCCTCTACCAGGGCTAAAATCGAGAAGTTTTCCATCGAAAGAAGCAGGTGGCATATTTTAAAAATAACATTAAAAATAAGATAATTTGTATTCAATATTTTGGATTATAAACAATTATTATTCTAGGTCTCGTGTGATTTCTTAGTAGAGGTAGCAACAGTTGTAAACAACGATTTTAAAAACATCATCAGCAGATTTGTTTTTCTGTTTTTGATTTGTTTTTGTGTTTTGGTGCCTTCTCCTGTGTCCTCTCTCCACTTTCCCACAAATAAACAAGAATTCAGCAGCCTACAAAGTTTCTCACACTGCTGCTTCAAATCTGCTCTGCATTTTTTACTTCCTACTAGTCAGCACACCCCCTGCTGGCTCTAGGCTAACATTCTTTCCACCTTATTAAAAATGCCAATAAAAAGCAAATTATAAATGTTTTTACTGTGCTTTGTGTGCTGATTTAAATTCAAAAGGGATAAAAGGACATAAATACTAGGGATTAGATTATACAATAAAATAATCTTTTGAAATCAGCTCTTTCTTCTTCCAAATAATTTATTTCCTGAAAAATATATCCTTGGAAAATTTTGTAAAACAGTTTTCCTAGTAGTGGCTATCACAGATCTTATGTTTAGATGTCAGCCTGACTTAAATATCAGATGTGCACCTAGGACAGAACAGATACCTGCTGTTCTTCATTAATTGCCTTTAACAAACTGAGTAATAACACATTGGCTGTGAAGTAAGCTATTCCCTAAGAGACAGAAACAGGGCCTTTGTAACACTAAAAATAATTTTTATAGAAGTCAAATTGTCAATCATATATGGGCTCAAATGATCAGATTAATTCACACACACACACACACACATACTCTACAAACACACAGATTTAGTAGATGTATTTCATTTGTGAACAGCTGTGGCACTGAGCAATGACATGATAAACCAAAAATCTGGTATCAGAAAACACAGGTTCAGATCCTTGCACTTCTAAATAATAGCTTTGTGTTTTGGACAACGTTACTTAAATTTCAGGAGTTTAAAAAATATCTTTATATGCCAAATGTAGCTAATGATACTGCCTTCAGAATTTTGCCATGAATTCTAAAAGAGAAAACAAAGTCAAATGCCTACTGCAGGTTGATATTTAATGAACACTGTTTTATTTTCTTCTAGAGGACTTAACAAGTAGTAGCTTAAAGAGTAAAGATATTTATGGTTCTTGAGTAGAAATAATTTAATGTTGTGATAAAGATTCAGGAAATGTCCATCTTTGTTTTTTCTCATCTTGTAGTCTTGGCCAACTGTTTAGGGTCCTAAATTGGCTATTGTTATTACAAACCTCATCCCCTCACAAGATATTGTCCATGCTGTGGGGAAAACTACAATAGCAATGGCCTTTTTATTCCCACTCTTCTCTCTTTTCCTAAGAAGATCTCTTTTTCCTCTTGAGTCTTTTTGGTCAGAACTGAGTCACACGGCGAGCATCAGATAATCACTCTCAAAGGGGTATGCAATTGCTACGGTAGGCTTACTCCAATTGTGATTTCTTTACCAGCCTGTTTCGGAATCAAGGAAAAAGTTGGAATTGACTGTTGACCAGGACCTCAATGTCTGCCACTTGGATGGACTTGAAAAATATAGGATTAAATTGTTCCTCTCCTATAAGCACTCATTGTGTTTGTTGTGCATGTCAACTTCCCAGCTAGAAACTGTGGAAAGTATAAAAAACTTCAGATAGGACCAGGTCATTGATGACATCTATTTAGCCAAAAAAAAAAAAAAAAAGAAAAAAATTAGACAAGGCTAGGCACATTAGTGTTGCTCAATAAGTTAATGTTGAGTTAATTAAATTACTGTGATTATTTTGAGTAATAAATCATGCAGGTTTCCACTAGAATGAGTAATATTTATAGATGTTTGCACTTATTTTTACTTGAACTGGCAAATAAAATGCATTAGAAATCCTGTGATTATGGACTGAATAAATTGTCTTCTTCAGGCTAGGACATAGCATTTACAACTTGTGTCCGTATAACAAAAGTATTTTTAAATATATGATTCCTTTGAATATGCACAAATACCAAAGCCAGGGATTATCATAATTCACAATTCACAGGTATGGAAATGGAATCTCAAAGAAACCACGTTATATACTCCAGGCCTCATAATAGTAAGCTTCAAAGACAAGGCTAATACTTAGAATTTCCTATTTTAAGCTCAGAATTATTTTCATTTAATTATCTCAAACAAGTTTCTCCTGAAATGCTATATATATCAAAATGACTTCTTCGTGATTATAGGCAGCAGTTCTTTTAGAGAGAGGCAGAAATAAATGAAAAAGAAACATGATTTTTGACATATGTTTCTGGATGTGGCATGGCTAGATTTGTACCAATGCAATTACATAGATACTTTAGAGGGTAAATTCCCTCTGAGAAATAAATCTAAATGTTGGAGAAACATGTGACTAGGAAAATAAACTATCAGGATATTAATCCTAAACTGCATTTTCAGTGATTTTTTTTTATATAGTTGACATCTTGGTTTTAAGGTAAATAAGGATAAATGTCCTTAAAGGAGCCTCTGCATTCTGGTGCAAAGAGTGGATTGAGGGATCGCTATAACCCCTGAAAGAACTGACAAAGACTTTTTATAGCTAACATTATCAGACATCAACTGTTCCTTGAAAACCTACTATGTGTACTGAAAACTCAAAGTTAAATATTCTTCAGGAAACTACTCTTGAGAAATTACTGAGTTAGGGAAAGAGAGAATTGTTAGTGGAGTCTGGACTTGAACATTTGCCAGTGGAACAAAAAGCCCAGGCAAAGAGGAAAGAGCAGTATATGCAACAGCACAGCATCTTACCAGCTGAGAAGCATGCACACCCGGCAAAGGCCTCTAACAGAGAAGGCCCTCGTACTGGCAGGAGGCAGATGACAGAAGATCACTATTTTTGATGTCAAGGATAAGTATTGTGACAAGATAGGGCTTAAGTGAGAACTAGAAGAGACGGGGAGAGAAGTAGTGGGGAGAAGCTGAAGTAGATTTTTCTCCATATGTGGCTAAAGTTAATGGGTCTTAATCTGAACACTCTTCTGCAAAAGTAGAATTCTGTCTTCATGATTCTAAGACTTGACTTCCCTGTTATGCAAATATACCTGACTTGACCTCATCTGAATAGCAACCTTTAAGGCCCAGGGTGACTCAAATCCCCCTACTTCCAAGGAGACAAAGAACCGATTCATTATGCCAAGGGCAATTTAGCTTTCCCAGAGGAAGCAATCTTTGTCAACTTAAAAACTCACATAGCATTTGTAATCTCAGAGATTTGACACATAGTCACATGCTAATTTGTATTGTGAACTTTTTAATGTGTTTACATCTTAGTTTTCTAAATAATACCTAACTCTGTGGAAGCAGATAGTTTTTTTTCTATTTCCCACACTCTGTATCATATTACTGGCAACATACTATTAAGGAGGAACCAAAAATAAAGAAAAAAATATGAAACAAGAAAGAATGAAAAGAAAAATAATTAGCTTTCTGCCACATCAATATTTTGAAAAACTCTATTTTGAAGATTTGGGTGGCAACAGATGTTAGCCTTTAGTCCTTACCACAAACCATAACATGAGAAGTCAAAATAATCCAAAAGAACTGATATTAAAAATAGAGTAGCCTACTGTGATTATATGTGGATTTTTCTTCAATACATTCAAGGTGTCCCTATGTCATAGTGACTTTTACCAGTAAGCTTTCTAAAGAGAAAAGAAATAGAATGGGGGAGGGAGGAGACCTTCATTTTTTGTGCCCCTATGGGTTGGAGCCATTAATTCCGTGTGACATTTATCATGTCAATATCAGTCTCCTCTTAGTATCCCATCAATAAAATGGAGATGACCAAACATGCCTTCTGTATGCCTCACGAGAGAATTATAAAATCAGTGAGATGAACCACTTGTTGAATATTCCAATGCAAAGATTCCATTTGATGAATGATTCTTTCCTTCTGTCTCCTAAGGAAAAATAAGTGGAAGCGCTCAAGGGAAAATCAAAGAAAAGAAACAATGAAATGCCATCCTATCCGTTTCATTTCTTTTTTTTAGGATTTCAAATAGAAGTTTGTCTTGAGGAGATGGTCAGATTTATCATCTTGAAAATACAGACATTTTGGGGTTTCAAAATTATCCATTTTTCCCCCATGTTCTGTTCGTGTTCAACCTGCTCCATCCGTGCAGAACTTTTAAGCCTCTTCAAAGCAGAGTGCTCTGCAAAGATGAGTTAGTTTTCTATATGGAGAAACATGGGGGAGAAAAGGGAGTTTACTCAGCTTCTGCTTCACCATTTGGACAGTGGATTTATCAGACTAAAAGCTTTACAAAAGAATTTCAATAGGTAAATATCAATCTGGCTGAAAACAGTTTTTATGGTGATTAATATTCTATTGCTAATAAATACTTGCTGGCAGAATGCCCCCAGAAGACGGCATTGTTTACACTATTGTCTCAGAGGAACAGCTGTTTACCCCTCACTACATTCAGAGCTGCAGTATTCTTACTAAAATGTTAACAAATATTAGACAAATGTCTGACATTTAAGGCTCAACTTGCTCTGAGAACAGGTGTGTTTGAGGGAGAGAAACAAAAAGCTACAACTGTAAATAGGAGTTTAAATTAGGTGAAATTTATACACTGTACACTGGGTCTGCACATAGACATATGAATGCAGAGTTCCAATATTTACTAATAACTTGAATACCATTCACAGTTTGAGGGCTTCATGGCAAAAAATTTCCTAATTGCCTGTTCATATCTATCCTAAGCACATTTTACTGGCACAGATAATTAATTTTAAGCCATCCTGCCAGAAGACAAAGCCAACATATTCTATAATTTTTGAAATGTTATATTAAACTAAACATTTTGGGGGGTGTGAGGTGTAGAAGGTGGAATTATATAGTGGAACATTAAACTCAGTGACAAAAGACGTGTTGTCTGACTATCATATTCCTATTCATAAAGAGAGGGGTCTTGAAGAGTTGTTAGGGATGTGGAACTAGGGGGAGGAGACTTATGAATTGGTACCATCATTTTAAGAATAACAGAAAATACCTGGTAAAGCTGAAGACAAGCATTTCCTATGGTCCAGAAATTCTACTCTTCAGTATATGAGCAAGAATAGCTAAAAGACAGGTACAAGATTGTACTTTTTAAAGGGAAATATCAACAACCCTGGAAACAATCTATAGATCCATACATCAAAGAATTAATGAATATATTTTGGCATATTTATGAAATGAAATACAATACAGTAGTTATAGTAAAATAACTAGGACTTTATGTAGCTGGATACATACATTTCAAAATTATAGTACTAAGTAAATTGCAAGGTGCAAAATGAAAGAACATGACACCACTTATGTATTGGTTAAAGACAAAGCACTCTACATATTGTTCAGGGAGATAAATATGTATGGTAAAAGTTTAAAAACATTATGTATAGGAATGATATACACCAGATAAGTAAAGTGTTTACTTCTAGGTATGATGGCAGATGAATGGGATCAGAGAAAATGCAAAAGGAGCTTCAGTTATATCTGTACTATTCTACTTTTAAAAATGCCTAAGTGTTTACATACAATTAGAACATACCAAGCTGTAATGGCTCAGTATATTTCTCTAGACTTCTTAGTATGATTAATAGCCAGATAAATGTTTTTCACCATGGGATCCTCAAAGGCTAGGGGTTGGGTGGCAGCTCCTCAGTACCCTTGGTAGAAGGAAAAAAGAAGCCCATGCAGATAGATTTTGAACCTCAGCCCTCTCCTCTCTTCAGACCCCTTCCCAGCTGCCAAGAGGACAGCTCCTTAGGTCACCTCAGCCTCGATATGTTGACATTCACCATCTTCTGGGTGTGGTCCTCCACTGCACCCTACCATGCACTCTAACTAAAACTCCAGCTGGGAAAGTCTTTCAGTTTGCCCAGGAATCTAGCGACTTACATAATCATCTTTAGTTAGAAGCTTAGAGAGAAGAGGATCATTTATGTGTAAGTGATAGGACCCTCAAAATTCTTTCTTCTCTAATAAAATGATGAGGTCACTAATCCAGTTGTCATTCAACTATCTCTTAATATTTCAGTGATGTGAGTCTAGCTGTAACCAAAAAACACAAGGTTAACCTCAGGATTCATGCAGAAGCTGCTTGAAACCTAGTCCCATCTATAGTTGTGCAGCCAGGATTGTCAGGAGTCTACAATGACAAATAAGATTGTATAATTGCTTCTGTTGAAGGTAAGAGGAGGATGAGGAGAGAGGGAGACATCAGATTCCTCTGAAGTGGGTAGAGTTCATCAACCCTAACTTCATTGTAAGCTTCAAATAGGAGAAATCATTATGGTCCCTCATTTTGTTAAGATTTGACAGCTCTCTGACAGCTTCCAATAAAAACAAACTAAGTTGATTTATGATAAAGCAGGAGAGTTTCCAGATGTATACTAGAAGCCAAAAACAGAAACAAAATTTGTCAGAGGGGGTGTCTAGAAAGAAACCCAAATCACTCTTTCCCTTTTTCAAAATTCAAATCCCTACAGCAGAGTCCTCATACTTTGAATTCTATGAGCCAACCCGGGCTTCCACCCTGACTCTCATCACTACCACACCCATGTGTGTCTCCTCTCTCCGTCTCCCTGAGATGTCAGTGAACCGCTGACTTGGAATCCAGAGCCCCGAGCACCTTGCAGTACCTGCCCGAAGCAACGCGCCAACAGCGGGCGGGAGACGCAGACGCCAAGACCGGCGAGAGGATGAGCGGTGGGAGTAGCTGTGGGGTCTGCAAGCAGGGGAGCGCGCACAACGTTAAACCGCGAAACCAGAAATCCCGATCCTGTCGAGACCCATCAGCTTTTCCCATTAGGGAACGAACGCAGGGGAAATTAAATGCGTAATTCAAGCTCTGTTTTCCCCTCCCCTCCAAACGTGGGGTGGAGGAACGCATCTCGTTAGCTCATTACAAAGCTTTCCGTGGGAAATTCCCTCTTCCTAATGCGCTTGTCTTCCAGCTCCTATTAGCATCCTTCAGCAGCGGTCTTTGAAAATCTCCTTTAAATTTCAATACCTCTACTCGTTTCCCAAATGGGGGGAAGGGAAGAGGAAGCCGGTGGAGGGTAGAGAGAGAGAGAATCTCCTTTCCGTTTCACTCCCAGGTAGCCAAAGCGCACCGCACCGGCTAGGCTGCCTGGAGGAAAAGCGCCGGAGCGGGGCAAAGACCCGCCCAGGCTGCTCTTATAGGCGAGCGCGGGGCGGGCCTGGCTGTGGGCGGCGCCGCGCGGCCCCGCTCGCCTATAAGGAGCTGTCCGCCACCCCGGTGCTGATTCCAGCTCTCGCGCCCGAAGAGGTGGATTTGGCTGTCCACCGAGCTCCGGCGCTTGTCGTTCTAATTGGGTTTGGATTTGCACCGTTAAGGAGGGAGGAAGAGAAGGAAGAGGCGGGCGAGGAAGGCGAGTCCAGCTAGCGGCTGTTGCGGGGACCGTAGCCCCAGCTGCACCTCCGGAGACTCCCCCGCCACGGTTTCGGTGGAGCGTCTGGGCACGGGATGGTGTGAAAGAGCAAGTGCCTCTCCAAGGGGGGGTGGGAGGGGGTCAGGCCGTGCAGAGAAGAGAGCGAGCGAGAAGAAGCCGCGGCTGGCGACTGCGAATTTGGGATTCCATTGGGAGGGACCGCTCACTCGGGGGAAATGGATTCTGTACCACGGCTGACCAGCGTTTTGACTTTGCTGTTCTCCGGCTTGTGGCATTTAGGATTAACAGCGACAAATTGTGAGTACGAGGAGCTGGGGGCGGGTAGGTGAGGTGGAAAACGATCGCATTCAGAAAGACAATCAACTGTCTAAGCGTACTCGATTGTGTCTGCTTTGGGCAAAGGAAACGGAAAAAAAAAAAAAAAGCTAATCAGTGTGGTTCCATCACTCCAACCATCCCAAAAGTTAGCAGAGCTCAAATGAGCCAGCCCTGCTGGATTTCCTGCCTTCTTCCGTTATCGCAAAGTTTAGGGGATGAGGAAGGGTTTCTCTTCCCTTAATCTCCTGCTAGCTCCGCGTTCCATGCCTGCATGATCTCAGCCAGGGCTTTTTCCGGAGAAGGGCCCCCGGTTCAGACAGAATGCACTGGGAGCTGAGCTTCCTGGGATGGAGAAGCTCCCAGCCACCGTGCTCGGTGACAGTGCCTCATCTCTGAATGCAGTGCCTCAGATTTGCAGTATACCGAGCACCCCACGATATGTGGCTCTGCGTTCTGCCCTAGGTAGAAGGCTCTAGTTGGGGTATCCTGCAACCAATGGGCACCGGTTTAACAGGATTGGGAGTTTTGGCCTAAGAGTCATGGACCACTGTAGTCAACCACAAGATCAATGGCTGCCCCTATTAGAGGAGGAAGAGCTTTGATGCACACCCCACCCCAAAAATCTTTGTGCTTATGAACATTAATGAGTATACACTAAGTGTACACTCTGTCGTCCAAGATCTAACCTCGGCAAGTGCAGGACATTTAATTTAATAGGCAGGAAGGCTGGACTCCCGGGGATCCACCAACTGCACTATATATTTAAAGAATCCAGTCCGTCAAACTTGAATAAATCTCTGGAGCTGTGAGAGGTTCAGGCTCAATTTCTCAGCTGCCTCTCTAGGCAGAGGAGAGGAAGTTTTTCCAGCTCTGGGACCTCCTAAATGAGAAAGAATGCAATTAAGCCATCTGTGTTGTTTCCAAAGATGGTTTATCAAGGTGCCTCAAGTTTCTGGGCTTGCTCCCATATCCCTTATTCCTGTCATGAAGCTCAGAAATATTACCCATATTGGAAGAGTTTTATTTTTTATTTTTTGTAATTTGCACTATCATGGTTAGAGAACAGTAGGAAGATTACTTACCACATAGGGGCCTTTCTACCTCACTCTCCACCCACTTAGGTCCTAGAGGACCCTGTGCATTTATCCCCAGAGTTATGTCTCAAGGGAAGATAATTGAACAAATGTAGTATACAGAAAAATGTTCAAAACTGAGCCAGTGTTTCTATCTGTGGTCAGAAGTTTTGGAGGGACAGCATCTACAGTTAGTCGTAATGCCTTATACCGATTGTATTAAAGTTTGTATTCTACAGGAAGGCTAAAGGGATCATCCTCTCTAAAGGAGGATCCAAAGGGCCCTGGTTTATAAATTATTTCAGAGAATATGTAGGAGCAGTTGGAATCTGACTTTTTTCGTTTACTTCTTCATCTCCTTGTCTTCCACCTCCTTCTTTTTCTTCTTCTTCTATGAAATTGTTCCCGTGTTGCTTTAGAAAAAGATCTAAGTGGTTAGTAAGAGGAAGTAAGGCACAGTGCTGGGCTAGTTTCTCCACCTTCTAGAACACTAGAGGTCAGTATTGTCCTAATGATACAAAGGCGTGGCAGCAAGCTAGCTGTGTTTTCCCTTCAGCACATTTACCTATCTGAGGAGAGTGAATACTTTGAAAAGCCACAAAGATGGGGGTGAGAGATAAGGGTAAAATATACTCCATAGGCATATGGCTTTGGACTTCCTAATGCAACAGCTTTGCTTAAGAGCCAGTAAAACAAATATTGTAGAATAGCATTTATTTTGTAAATTAATTGAATTGTGGTTAATGTGTTTTAATAATGCTCATAAAACCTAAATGACATGGATTTAAGACTCATGCTTATCATTACCGATGCAGTAATAAAGCTAATTCTGAACATTTAAAATGAAACTTTGTGATAATGAGCTTTAGTATTTTATCAGTGACAGTTTAATTTCCCCATTTCCAATCAACATTTCAATTGAATGCTCGCTGCTTGCTAAATATTTTAGGGTCAATGTTCTTAAGGAATAATCATTAATGATCATTATGCTGTACAAAATCTATTAATTGAGTGAATAATAGAACAGCGGAAAAAGATTAGCTCTGAACTTGGTATATTTTGGTGTCTTCATAACCTATGATGCAGAAGCTCTAAGAAAAATGCATTAAAATTCCACAATTCCTTTAGATTTCTACTGACCACACACTTTATTCATTAAATATAAGACTTGGGTTTATTTTTATCTATAATCAATTAATATTTGTATACATATATTGAACATTAGCAATTTCTTTTCAAATAGTCACTTTATAAAAGTTTATTTGGAAAATTTTTTTACAAGATCATTCTTCCTATATTTTGAAGTAATACTTCATGACATTTGTGACAATAGCCTTGAAAATGGATTATTAACCCAATATTTTCCATGGTATATAGTTACACTTGTGGACTTTCTTCAGGTATACATAACTTCTAATTGTTTTTATTATTCTTATAATAATATGTTGTTGGTGGTTGTCATTGTGGTGTGGTGTGTTTTTGTGTGTGTGTGTGTGTGTGCACGTGCACTTACATTTCTCATAATCTGACCAAAATTTGGGCTTTTAACTTCAAAGGAAAGATGAATGCTTGCCCAGTTATAGATTTTGTAAGTTTCTAATTAAACAAAATTAAAATAAAGTCAGGTTAGAAGGGCCAGCTTCAGTACAGGTATTATGAATCTTTGCAGAGAACATAATTACCTACCAGTAATAAAAACTGCAGAAATTCCCTCATTTCAGATTTTCAGGATATTAAATAGCTACAATTCTTCCTTTGGGTTTACCCTGAGGGAATTAGTTAACTTTGAATGTAGATATAGTAGGCCAATGTTTAACAAAAAGTCATTTTACATATAATATTAACTCCTTTGACACAAGAAGAAGTGATAATGACTTGATAGTTGGTTACAGTGAAACTGGGAGTTAGAAGAGCTGAGGAGTTCTAGCCCTAGTTATGCCACAGCTAAGGGTTCAAATACCTGTTATGTTATTCAACCTTTTAGTGCTCACAGGCTTGAGTATAAAACAGCAATTTAGGTATGCATCTGCTCCAAAACAGAACAGCAGGTACATATATTACTGAGAAAATTCTTTAAATATTAAGTATGTTAAAAGACAATTACAGTGATAGAGTGTGCATTCAGAAGATAGCAGGAATGCATGGAACACATATGGTGTCGTTACTTACTATTTTTAACAATAAGTATAGGTTGTGAGATTATAAAGAGCTTTAATTTTGAGCTATACATCACTTTGAATGATTTCTAAGCACAGTATCTTAAGTTTGTTGCTACATATTAGGGTCACACAAATACAGCCTTGAGAGAGGGATCAAAAACTCTTCATTCTAGCTCATTCATCACATGTGGAATTTCATCTATGATATATGAGAACGTCAATCAGATTCATAAGGCTCTTCAAATAAGGAGATGCACTTTGAGTTATCTGAAGCTTATGCACAAACTCAATCAATAGGTAATATTCAAAATAAACAAACAATCTGTCTAGTTTTTTCAGCAGCAACTTTTTGTGGCATTTACAGTCGGCACAAGTAAAGGAAGAACTATAATGCTCTTTTGGAAGAGTCTTAAAGATTTTCCTTTTGTTGAATTGGCTTATCTTTGACAATACATATGAGCACTTTTTCCTTTCTCTTCCGATAGTCCCCCATCTCACAACTAAATTTATATTTCCACAATTGGGAAATGTATACCAAACCCTAGCCTAGCAATTTCCACATGAGTTCAAAATTATGAGAAAATTAGTTTTATTACGAAAACCTTACTCTCTCCTTGATTTATTTTTGTTCTAATGAGTGACTATGCTCTTCATTGCAGTTTTCTTTCTTTTTCCTTTGTTCCTCTGCCCAATTTCATTGCTTTCATTACTGGATCCCAGTTTCCCTTTACTGAATCACTTTACTTCTTAATGCCCATTTGTTAAAAAAACAAAGTAATGTGATATCGTTTGAAATGCCCCTAAAACCTTCATTTGGTGATTCAGAGTCTTTGAGTTGATAAGCCAGAGCTTCACTCAAATATTGCCTGTGTATACAATGATAATTTTCTCCCTTATAATGAGAAGGTGGAGAAAAGATCTAGTTACCTACAATACCAGAGGGCAATTGCAATTCACTCAATAGGACTTTATTGAAAGGTTGCAGTGTACACATTTGGAGCCAATAATGACGTTTTTAATTCATAAGGGAAGCTTTCTTCATTCATCAAAACTCTGCCACTTTGTGGATGGTGACCTTGTAAAGGTTACATAGTTACCCCGATGATCTTGCTGTATGAAATGAAGAAAATGGATTAGATCATTATTATTAACATCCTATTTACTTTTAACGAACTTTGTCTTTAAATGCTAAGGTTGCCTACTGGTCATTTCATCTGGATATTTCTGGGATGATTATATTCTAACATTGTAAAACAATTATAATTAGAATAACAACATAGTAGGGTTTTAATTCCTACCAACTTCTATACACTTATCTCTTACCTCATATTGTGTCCACATAAATTATCAAGGCAGCACAGCTAGGTATACTTACAGATCCAGTTTACAGATTAGTATATTCAAGGTTAGCAGAAGTTAATGATTTCCTCAAGATCACAAATCTAAGCAATAAAAAGTCAATATCTGGACCTATATTTATCTATTTTCAAACACCAAACTCTTTGCAAGATATGAAACTTATTCCAAAACATTCACTTTGACATTGTGTATATACATATCTGTGGAAACTTGACATGAGTTCTTTATGGTTAATTTCTGTAGCTCTACCCATGGCAAAGGGCATGAGAGTAGCAGTTCACACCACGGCCAACTCCTGAGTCACATCTAAAAGAAAAAAGAAATGGAGATCTAGATTTGATGCAAAATGCTAAACAGCACAATGACCAAAGATAAGAGCCTCATCTGGATGAGCACTTGGTGCTTTATGTTTTCATGAGCTTTGATTTAAAAACTTGATAGGGAAAGGACACAGCCTTGATGAGGACTTGTGAATCCCTTTTGTACACATACACACACACACACAGTACCATAAAAGGCACAAGTTGACATTACGGCTTGTAAGTCTACAGATGTCAGACCAACAAGTATTAATTAAATAATAGTTATGAATTCCTTGTCCTAGCACAGGCCTGGCCCTGATCTGACTAAACCTCATCTTCACCATTCCTCCAACACAAATTTATGAAACTCCTTCACATTCCACAAACAAGCTCTGTTGTCTCAAATCTTGCATTTATTTTCATAGACTGCCTGCTTGGTCTAGAAATACCCTTTTTCATTTGTTATCTTATCTCACTCTCTCCCTACTACACACACACACACACACACACACACACACACACAGAAATATTTTTCTCAGGCCTATCAAGTGCCCCTATATATTACATTTCCATAGCACTAACAATTCTTGTCTACTCAACTAGGATGCAAAGTTCTCTGATGGTCATATTTTATTTGAAAGTCTATATTCAATTTCTAAAACATTGAGCAAGTGAAAGGATGAGAGAATAAATGATTGGCTTCCTGCTAAGAATGCTTATTTCTAAACTGAAATTCTCTCTTGGCTCTATCGCTAGAGTATTACTTTTAAAATTTGTTTTATGTCTATTTTTGAAACAAGTATAACTCACTACTGTTTTGGAAAAGCCAAGAAGCAGTTAGCTGTTAAATGAAAGAACAGAAGTTTGGATCACCTGATTGGATGCGGGAGCTGAAAAACGAGCCCCTGCACCTATGGAAGCTTTCGTATTTCCATGACTTCATTGCTATGATGGTCTCATTTATGTATCACATGGCCATTTGTTCCTAACAGAGGAAGCCTCTCCATCCACTGACATCAGTATCAAGTTGCAGCCAATTTTATTAACTTGCTTTATGGAATTTTAATGAGCTTTGCTTATAGAATCTAAAAAAATACATAATCACATTTCTATAAAAACTTTTATAGCCCAAGGATCAGTATAAAATGGAAAAGTTTGGATTATATTCAATGGGGCTTTATTAATAAATTATTGAAAAGATCTCTTTTTTTTAATTGCAAACCTACATCATACCGTGATAACATGATTCCGTGAATCCCATGTCATCTTTTTAAGCTGTGGTCAAAAGCAGATTTAAATGTTAATAGTTTTGTGTGTGTGTTATGCATTTGAAAAAAATATTTTAGAACTACAGGTTCTCTTTCCTAAACTCAAGTTTGTCTATGAATCTGGAAAAATAATAGTGAATAAGAAAACGTAGTCCATAACCTCAAGCAGCTTTGAACACTTGCTTGTTAGAAAAATAAACCTTCAGTCATGTCAGAGTGATAAATGCTATGATAAAGGTAAACACAGCATGCACTTTAAGGCACAAAATGAGCATCTCATACTGGCTGGGGCATCAAAGTACACTCTTTGAGGAAAAACAAATTCGTCTAAGATTTCAACAGTCAGACTTCGTTAGCAGGAGAAATGGGAGGGGGGCAGTTATTACTTGGTATAGGGATAGAAGAAAAAAACAGAGTTGTAGGTAAGCATGAGAGTCTTTTATTTTTAAGGCTATGGAGATTCATTGAATGTTTTATACATGTAATGATTATAATCAGATTTGTTGCTTTAAAAAATTACTCTGTGAAGGATAGACTGGAATAGACCAAGACTGGTGGTAAGAAAACCAGTTAAGAGATGATTACAATAACTGAAGTGACAATTAGTAAGACCTTAAGTAAAGAAGGATAGATATATCAGAATCTGCAAAAGTTACACAGCGTTGGAAAAAAAAATAATGGCCAAGTAAATTTAAGACCTAGGCATATATGAGCTAGTAAACTCACAGAAGGTACAGATTGGTGGTTAAAATGTATTCTATAGCTGTTTCCATTGTTTTTGACAAATGAGAGGGATAGATGCTAGAGAAGGTACTCAGTTCTCTGAAATGAAGTTCTTCTCTGGGAATACCAAACGACCATATTCTCAGTGCAGTATATTTC
This sequence comes from Macaca fascicularis, assembly GCF_037993035.2. Lineage (NCBI taxonomy): Eukaryota > Metazoa > Chordata > Mammalia > Primates > Cercopithecidae > Macaca > Macaca fascicularis. Next base: position 7,686,961 of record NC_088386.1, on the reverse strand, counting down.
ATATTTGCATGACATTGTATAGCACATGCTGTCTGTATCCATCATCCTGATGCATCTTCTAGTCTGTAAATTATGCTGGATTTTGTCAGCAGAGTGAGAACTAGTCATTAAGGAATGTGTAATTAAACCTCAACATCCCAGTTCTCATTCCCCATCTGACAGGGGGGTAAACCAGGGATCATTACTGCTATCAGGGGCTGCTCAGTGGAAAGAGAAACAAGGGGAAGTTGGGTGTGCTACACTGATGTGCTATCATTGGTAATTGATTTGCTGGCATAAATTCCATGTCTCTACATTTCTAATTGCTTTTGTGCGTATTCTTGGGGGTTGATTAATGCCATCTGTTCACTGGATCAGCTGAATTGATAGAGTTTTAAAGGAAGACAACAGTAATGTTGAAGATAGAAAGAAAGTGAAGGGAAATGCCAAAACACTGCTCATGATGTATATTATTTTTAACTATTCACCTTTGGAAGCAGAAATATCCTTCTAAAGGCAATCCAAAGCAAATAGCAGTCTAAAGAAATGTGCCAAATAGACAAATGTTATGTAGGTATTAGTCTAGGCCACTATTTAATGAATAGGTGGGTTCAGTTGTATCTTTTTTCCCCTCCCTCCCTTCTTCTTAAACCTTCTTCCTCTCTTTCCCATTCCTTTTCCTCTGTCTTGTGACCATGTGGTTTGTATATTACCATTAACTTTTCCCTGAGATGATGATTCTCTTCTGGATGTAAGATAAAAGGAGTAAGAAGTCTTTGAGATTCCAGTGCTGCCTTGCTAAACGACACGGGCGTAGTCACCAAAAGTGAAACTTCCAGGCAAGACCTGTTACTGATGCAGGCCAGACATGGGCCTGGTGCCCACAGGGAACCTGGGAAGGCCCCTTGATTGCAATGCCCCATCCAACTCTGTCCCCAAACAACTCATCTGCCAACTCCATTAATTTCCTGAATCTGTAAATATGGGTGGAGTTGTGTGGGGAAGGGAGCCTTCCAATTCATATAAATAAGCTTTAAGACACAGAGCCCCACTGAGTATACGAAAGCAAATCTATACTGTACTTGACAGAGAAACAGACCTTTTCCAGAAAAAAAAAAAGTGTGTATGGAAGAGATAGTACTGGGTATCTGGAAAAGGGAGGATAATGTTTTGAATCTGGAAGGAGAAAGAACAGGGATGTTCTAGGTATGCAAAACAAGTGTTGCCACTTTCCTATTTTTGCCCAGGCTGAACCCCTCCCTCATATTACATGACCAAAAGTGCAGCAGATGGCCAATGGGGCGATGAAAAAGGACAGTGAGAGGGGCATATGTCACACAGTTTGGGATTGATTTAATTCTCGTTCTGTGAATATGTTCTGTGGATACTAACATGGATCTTGCAAAGTCTGTTAAGTATGAGTGACTCTGATGTAAATGATGAGTTGATGGGTGCAGCACACCAACAGGGCACAAGTATACATATGTAACAAACCTGCACGTTATGCACATGTACCCTACAACTTAAAGTATAATAATAATAAATAAATTTAAAAAAAGTATGAGTGACTCTGCATAAAATACATATAATGTGGACATCCAATCATTATACTTGTTATTAATGAAACTCAACATGGATTTTTTCATAATAACTTATGATACAATGTAGGACAAGGACAGCCACATTTCCATTTTCAAGCGAAGTCTGGCCCACTTCCCCTTCATCTGGGTAATGGGATGGGTGGGTCACTGCTAAGACAAATAGAAATTTGTTCTCATTTTATCTCCCATGTAAACAGTCTATAAGTAGAGTCTACCTCCACCTGACAGAGAAACATCACCATTCTGGATCCCTCACTTGTTTCCTGGGCTGAGTCATAGCATGATCACTGCTTCTAGGCCTTGGCCAGTGAAGCTGCTTGCTGAGGAACTCACAAAAGGAGCCCCATAAGAGTAGGGGAAACAAGCTTCATCTGGAGAAGTAAGGAGCACAGCCCCTCCCAAAAACTGAACAGGCCCGTGGAGAAGATGTCAGCATATGGCAGAAGGATCCTTAAACAGACCTTAAGTAAACCCATGATCTTGGGAAGGAGTGTGTATGACAATGTTCTCAGCTCCCTAAGACCGCCATTTGCAGGAGATTCAGGCAGATGGACCTAGAATTGTAAAGTAGAGAGAGCCACGTTGCCTTCCTGCGTACTACTGAAGTCTGTTTCTGGTAAATAAGGCATAAGTATTCCTATTTTCTTGTTGTTTTGGGGTTAAAAATCAGGTGCTGCATCATAATTCATGAGTTATTAAGAGATGTTATCTGTGACTCCTCCCTCCCCTTCCCTCCCTCCCTCCCTTCCTCCCTCCCTCCCTTCCTTCCTTCCTTCCTTCCCTCCCTCTTTCCTTCCTTCCTCCCCTCCCTCTTTCCTTCCTTCCTCCCCTCCCTCTTTCCTTCCTTCCTCTCCTCCCTCCTTCCTTCCTTCCTCAGGTATTTTTGAAATGCCTAGTGCTCATCCATTTATCTGTACACTTTTGAAATCTTTTTGTTCATGAGAAAACAGTTGATGAGAAGAAAAATTAAAATTGCCATCCACATAGCTCCAGAGAAAACCACAACAAAAGGTAACTGTGTCATCTCAAAGCAAGGTCATAGCACTGTGATCCACCCTTCCGTCATTCCTTTACTCTTGCTCCATGTAGGAAGCATCTCTTATTTTTTAAGTCTTTTCTCCCTGCTCCCTTATCTTTGATATTCTTCCCCAATATTCTGATCTGCCTTCTTTCTAATCCTCCTTTCTTCCTTCTCTTTCCTCTCCTCTCTCTTCCCCATGTTCTACTTTTTCCTTTCTTTCTCTCTTCTTCCTCTCCATCTCTCCCTTCTACCTCTCTTTCCTCACTCTTCCTGTTGCAATTAACTTTTCTAAATGACTTGTTTTTACGTTTTATGGCCTAAGTTAATGCTTTTCAAACTTTTCCACTGAAGTGCTGCTCACCGGAAAATAGAGTGCATGGGAACCCAGGGGATTCTGAGAGCTCAGCTTCAAATGGCCACTGAAGCAAGTAATTTCTTGAATTTTATCTTCAACACTCAGGCAAATTTGCATTCAGCTCCATATTATATCCATGTTTATATTATAATAAAATATTTTCCCCAAATACCCAATTAAAATTGATGACCCAAGTTTATTAACTTAACCCATGGCAGAGGGCTGCAAAATCCCGGGAGCACAGGCTTCAGTTTTTTGGCTCTTTCTCCCTATTTATGTTTTCCAGTCTTCCTGTATCACAGAGTCCTACTTTGTGGTCTCTCTCCTCATCTCAGAACAACAGGTTGCTGCATTTCCCATGATCAACTGTTAATCTGTGAACTGCCTATTATGATGAATCAATAATGGGGAGTAGGAAGGACTTATTAATTCACAAGAGAAAAGGAAACCCACAGACTGGCATAGTGAACAGAAACAGAGCCTTTTGGATGGGCTCTGGGTAAAAAGAAACCCCAGCCCCACCCCAAGTCTTCAGATACTGCTTGCCCCTGTTACGGTCACCTGGGACTATGCTGCCACATCCATGAGTTGTACCTTTGAGTGAATGAGCTCTGTCAGTTTACAGTAATGGGGTCAACCAGAGCAGATGCTTTCTGATTGGAGATAGGCTGAAACCACCAGGATATTAAAAGATTAATGCCTCTGATTCTACAACAATCAGGAACCCTGTGACACAATCCAAAGAAATGAAACCAAGCAGATTGGAATGCTGGAACACTGGAGATTAGAGATAAAGTTAAGTAATGTGTTTCTTTCTCAGCAGGGTTTCAAACCTACACTCCGTGCCAAGGTTGGTACTTGGTAAGATCTTACTCTATTTATTATCACAGTCCTATGAGACAGTTGTTCTTTTCCCCGTTCTAGGGTGAGGATATACTGGCTTGGATGGTGTGGTAATTTACCCAAGATTAAATAGCTATAGGTGGTCACACTGGGATTTTAACCCACTTTTCTCTGGCTCCAAAACTCATACTTTTAAAAGTTTTATCTGCTGTTTTATTGAACTCAACACAAAGGCTTAGGCTGTTGTTAAACTCCAGCAGATAATTCATCCTATCAGAGACAGTCTTTCCCTATCATCCAGGGTGAGAAAAGCCTCATGTGTCTAGACCCACAGATTCTGCCCCAATGTTCAGGCCATCTTATTCCAGTCTTGCAGAAGGCTCCTTCTCCCTATCTAGAAGTCACTATGGCAACCAGTTCCTATAGGTTAGCCGTTTATAAAAGTTGCTTGTATTGCTCACTAAAGCTTTTCATCAACTTTTGGTGGCCAGGCGTCATGCCTTCACTAATGGCCTTGTGGATTCCATGATCAGTGCCCACTATGAGTGTCTGTTCCTGAGACTCCCCCGTCACTAAGTGCAGTACTTTTGTCACTACATAATATTTCACCCTTGAAGAATACTGCAGCCCTAGAATTTGTTACATGGATTTTATCTCTAAATTCTGCTCTCCCATGTCCACTGTAGCGTTATCTACAATAGTCAAGTCATGAAACTAACCTAAGTGTTCATTAGCAGATTAATGGATAGAAAGTGCATAGTATAAAAACACAACAGAATACTAGTCAACCTTGAAAAAGAAGGAAATTCTGTCATTTGTGACAACGTAGATTAACCTGGAGGACATTATGCCAAGTGAAACAAGCCAGTCACAGAAAGGCAAACACTACACAACTCACTTATGTGTGGAATCTAAAAATCTCAAATTCATAGAAGCAGGAGGTAGGATGGTTGTTGCCAGCGGCTGTAGGTGTAGGGAGACGTCGGTCAAAAGGTACAAAGTTTCACTTAGAAAGGTGGAATAAGTTCTAGAGGTCTTCTGTACAGCAAGGTGACTATACTTAAAAATAATGTGTTATACACTTGAGAATTGCTAAGAGAGTAAGATTTAAATATTTTTACCATTTCACACTGTATACATATATCAAAACATTATGTTGTACTCCACAAATACATACAATTTATATAGACCAATTAAATAAACAATACAATTTTTTTACTAATTAGAAAAACCTTATTCCTGACACTTAGATAATCGTTTCAAACAAGGTAATTATTGGATGCATTCAGATCTGTTCTTTGTCTTTACACTGCAAGATTCACCCCCAGATCCAGACTGTAAGCTCTTTTTACCCAATAGGGATGATCAGAAGGTTAGGTTTGACAAGTGTATACCCAATTTCATTATTTTTCATCACTGACTATCACTGACTAGTGCCAAATGATGGCCCCCTGACCGACTGGCTTCAGAGCATTCCCTTGGTAGGGAAGGAACAGTGCTTGTACATACCTGCTTTCATTGTCAACTGCATGGAAAACCACAGTAGTAAATGCTTTATTTTATTCTCAAGTTCTCATGAGTCTGTCCCTCAGGCTTGCTCATTGGCTTGGTTGCGAGGCCTGTCTTTGTGTCTCCTGTGTCTTCTATTTCAGCTATCGTCTTGAGTCAGTGGACCTTCTTGTTTGGGTTTGGAGAGGCCAGATAATTTGCTCAATGTCCAGTGCCTTACAGTCTTGCCTGTCTTCTGCATCAACAATGGGAGCTATCGAGAAAGGACAGAGTATTCTGAGGCTGTTCACACTGAGGCAATTAATCACCGCAGTGTTCTAGCTCTGAAAACGAATTAACCTTTCAAGGAATAAAGCCTTAAATATTTAAATTTTATTTGAAAAGCAGAACCTTTGGGTTTACTAAATGAAATCTTACATATGATTTTAATATGTAAAATAAATTACAAGAGCAGCTTTGAAGAAAATAGAGTGAAGGGCCTAGAATCCTACCACTCAGCCTGCCCTTCTTCTGATTCTTCACGTAGGTGCCGTGTGAAGATTTCTGCCTTATTCTTAATTGCAGGAATCTCTAAGCTTACAATTTCACGCAAAAGCGACTAGGCGCAAGAATGTTTTGAGGAAGAGCGGGGATGGAATCCCTCCTCAGTCATGGTCCACGCCTGTCTGGTGCACAGCAGCAGAGCCACACTGGGTGTGCCCCACCTGGCTCTGCTTGCATTGGCCAACGAGCTGATGTCCAGGCTGGTAAATACTTCAAACATGATCTCTGCCCTAAGTTACACTAAATAAGCAGGCGCTTTATTCTAAACCATTGTAAATCTGATATATCTTACTATTTTATGTGAGTGTCAGGGCAAGGCATTCTTCCTGGAATTTACTGATTTGAAAAGATGGTAGCTTGTCAAATACTTGTGTCCTTATCTTGATATCCTTAGTTGGTGGTAGCTATTTGTATTTTCAATAATTGTTTTGTGAAAGCCCTTGCATTATCTACCTGCATTCCAGGCATTCCCTTGGGACCTCCTCAGAAAAGGGAATCTCATGTTAGCTGTGATTAAATTGCCCATCTATAGCACAGTAAATGGCAAAATAACTACTTAATAAATTGAACTGAAGCACGACAGGTTAGGTGAAACCCAAACACAGGCAGCAAGCCTGGATGAGGGATATTACAGGGCAAACCCCTGAGTGTACAGTGCAGTGCTCCCTCAACCGCCTCAAGCCTCTGTCTCCCAACATCTGTGAAATAAACGGACCTTTGGGCTCCATCAGTGAGGCCATCTCAGTGCTCCCTAATGTTAATTAATGTGAGTAGAAGTGATGAAAATATACAAATAAAATTGTCACACACCTGGATTCAGTCTTGATTTCTGATTCTGGTCAGAATATTAACTTTAATCACATCTTTGAGTGTTTACTTAGAGTACCATTCATCACAAAATCCTTTTATTTAGGTCTACACTGTGCTCTCTCCTCCCCCCCGGGTGAACCCCAAATGACCCTGCTTTGTATTTGTAATAAAATTTAATATAAGTAATAATTTAATACAGGAAGGTTTATTTAATGGATTACTCAAAATAATTTAATAATATTAAATAGTATGCACACATATATATGCATACACAGATTTTTTAATGATTTCTTTTTAGATTTTTTTCACGGTTAGTGTACCTGGTGGAATTGTACATGTGCATATCCGCTATGTAAACCACTTGTGCCGGTAACTGTCAAGATTTATTATCCCCCAAGGTCAATATTGACTTGGGTGTCACCTTTGTGAATATTTACCTCTCCAGATAATGAATTGAAATGGGCATTTGGATGGAAATTAATATCTACTTATTTTCTGAAATCAAATGCTGTCGGGAGGTATGCAGACACGCTCCACTGTGGCTGCTTGTTTCAGGGTGGCGTTCAATAAGCATTCTTTGCATTCTGATTTACTGTGGTTATTTTTATACCTCTTTCACATGGTTCTTTTGCCTAACAGATAGACTGTGAACTTCAAATGTATTCAGCTTGACATTTCAGTACCACAATCAGGAGATCGTGATATTTGAGCATATGGATAATAAGTACACATTGGATTAGTGAGCACCTTGGCCTTGGAGTTTATTTAGGCCAAGATACTGTTACCTGAAAAACACAAAGCTCCTTCAACAATTGTCTAATTATATAAAGAATATGGAAGAGACATAAAATTACACAGTAGTTCCATTGGTTTTGAGGTATTGATTTGTCGTTTTGAGATAACCTTACAGTATGCCACGTGTCTTGTAAATATAATATATATGACTCTGTGTGCCTGTGTGTGTGTGTGTGTGTGTGTGTAACAGTGCTTACTTCTTTACTGGCAGAAGACAAAGATCTTTGGTAGACAGCTTTTAATATATCAAACCACAAATTCTAAAATTGTGAGACTACAATAGAAATATTTCCTGTTGTTCTTATTATAACTGTTGTATTAATTTTGGATATGGGTCACAATATACACACAGAGAATTGTTCAAGCTTAAAAGAACTAAGGCATTTAAATACAAGTATAATGGTGACAGTTTCTGTAATCTGTTATATATGAGTGGAATGCAAATATTCATAGGCAGTGCATTCTTGGTTTTGTCCTTTACAAACAAGGAGTATTAGTTTGTCATCCATGCAAATCTTTTCTAGCCATTAATGGTCTGATAAAAGACCTGGACTTAGGCAAGCATATCATAATTAAGCACAGACTGTGGCTTAGTAGTCAAGAGAATAAACCACTGTGAAAATTCATTAGTAAAGTTAATCCAAAAAACATCTGAGCAACTGAAACAAAATCAATTCAAGGGGAGAATGTATAACTCTATTGATGTTCTCACCCTTGTTGATACATTGTTTAGAGTAAAGATTTCTATGTCTTCTGCATAAATATCAATTTTTGTTGGCAAATTCAATTTGACTTATTGGGTTCCTATAGCTAAGTGTTTTGTGGTTCATTGGGAAATGATATCATTTTGTGTATGAGGAAATAAAAATACCTCACTTGATGGCCAAAGTCTCATTTTACACACCATCCAATCCTCAGCCCAGGTTAAACACTAATGCCAAGATGGTGCCATTGCTTTTATGTGCTGGGAAGGTTTGAGTCCTAGAAGAAACCAAAGACATTGGGAGGTTTCTTTGTCCATTATTTGCACATGTATGGGCACACATGCCTACACACAGCAGACGTATACACATACTGTCAATTAATTTAGTTTGTGCCTCTTTTTTAAAAAAAGGAATTAACGTGGAGTCAGATTAGTGGTTTTCAATCAGATGTAACTTTGCCCCAGGGGACATATGGTAGGGTCTGAAGACACTTTTGGTTGTCACAGCTCGGGGGTTGCTACTGGAATCTAGTGAATAGAGATCAGAGATATTGGAAAGGAACATTCTACAATGCACATTGTATTATATGCCGTCTTTTGTCTCCCACAACAGATAATCATGTAACTCAAATGTGAAGATAATCAAGGGTTGAGAGACTAGTTTAGATCTATTAGTGATTTATGCATCATGATGTGTCAAATATATGTGTGTATAATACACACACACACACACACACACACACACACACACACACACACACACACACATTTGAGACAGAGTCTCGCTCTGTTACCCAGGCTGGAGTGCAGAGGGGCCATCTTAGGTCACTGCAACCTCCAGCTCCTGGGTTCAAGTGATTCTCCTGCCTCAGCCTCTGAATAGCTGGAATTACAGGTCTGAGACACCAACTAATTTCTGTATTTGAGTAGAGAAGGGTTTTCACCATGTTGGCCAGGCTGGTCTTGCACTCCTGACATTAGGTGATCCACCTGCCTCAGCCCACCAAAGTGCTGGGATTTACAGGCATGAGCCACCATGTCCAGCCAATGAAAAATTTTAAAAAGAGGTTTTCTTGCAGCATTTAGACATATAGAAAGAGATATAAAATAGAAGAGCAATATGATGGCATACATTTTCATCCTGGTTCTGCTCACTGGCTATGTAAATTCCCCTTTATTATTTCACATTTTTTCCCAAAAAAGGTGATGATACCCTTCCTATTTTCTATTGCGAATAACATAAGATAAAGAATATTTTTAAGAAGCTGTAACCATGATTTTGCTGAAATCATATTTATTATAATTTTCATTATTTGGAGGAGTAATAATGGCTGTGCTGTCCTCATAGGCTTTAGACAGACAAGGATAACACGGAGGATCTGGGCACAGTGAAAGAGGGACTGAGGGTACATATCCTGGACTGGGGGTACATCTCCCGGACTAGGAACTGCAAAGGTAAAGTTTATACCAGTTTTAGGTTTTCAAAGGGTTTTTAAGGTTGGTTTACATTTCTACCTCTGTTTAAAAATTATCTAGTCAGTACACCTTTTGGCAGGGTGCCATGTGCTATAATGCAATCACTGAAGTCTGTTTATAGTAAAGCACTTTCTGTCAATTTCTTCTTTTTGTAGGCCCCCTCTTCCATAAGCATAACTCTCTATCTGTCTGTCTGTCTATCTATCTATCTATCTATCTATCTATCTATCTATCTATCTATCAATCAATCAATCATCTATCTATGTTTGAAAGACTATCGGATAAAAACTAAAGGTGCCAAAGTTGCCTATGCTTTGGAGGTGATGTAACTACATGTCTCAGGAAAGGTCATGAACCAATCTATTTAGATGGCACTCTCTACCTTATTTAGCAGCTCAAAGATCAGCTAGATAATAATCCTGGCTTTGATTGCTTATCTTCTCCAGTCTAATATTCAGTTGTTAACATCAATTACATTAGAAATAGTCTTTAATTTGTCTTTTCAATGGAAAGAAGATGAATGGCCTTGGTCTCTACTGGATGTCTGCCTTTTGAAAAAGGAAAGTGATAAAATCAGAGGTAAGAGACGGCAGAGTTGGGAAAAGGACCTTGAAAGTGATGTAGTCCAGCCTACCCTGCATAATGTATATAGATCTCCACATTCCCTAAAACATTGCAGATGGTTGACTATTCCATTTTACTTCACCTCCTAAGTGAAGAGGTGGGACCTCACAGGACAGCTCAGTTCCTCAACAAAAATTATAGCTGGTAGGACATTCTTTCTTCCACTGTACACAAGTCTGCTCCAAGTACCACCAAACCACTCTCCTTAGCTCTACTCACTGGACATTTCAAACCAAGTCTTCTTCCTCTTCATCATAATTATTCCACAAATACATAATGATAGCCACCACTCTTCTCTCAATCTTTTCAATCTTTTTATATCTTCTTTTTCTTATTTTTTTCTATGACATGATTCCTTTCCCTTGGACCCCCCATCATCATGTTCTCTTATTTGTAGTATATTTCATTTTGTCAATGTTTTATTTAAAATATGATGTCTGGAATAGAATGCAATCCTAATTTGTTCTTACCAACCTGTGTGGGCTACAATGTGATGGTCATAAGGAATCCTGGGTTGGAGAGAAGATTCAGTGAGGTTTACAACATAAACCTTAAAGTCTAAAATGAAAGTACCAAGAAACCATATTGTGGAAAGGATATTGTCTCTACTTTCTGTAACTCACTCTTTCACTTACTTGGCCCTCAACTGACATAAATCGATCTCTTTACTTTGTTCCGGGATAACTGGTACCATTTTGGGTTTCTCCTAAATTAAGTGACCTTTGAACTCTCATCTTACCTTTATCTGCCCAGATCTTCCCCATGGGCCAGTTCTTGTCCACTCTTCTCTAGTCTTAATTAGTATGACTGTCCTCTAAATCCTTAATACTTATACAGTAGATATTACATTTTTAGGCCCTGTATTATATGCTGTCTTTTATTTGCTTCTACTTCTGTTTTCATTCAGAGTTTGGTGAACTGCAATCAGTGAGAAGAATTACATTTACTATAGCCTCTGTCTATAGCAATAGGAGTACTGCTTACTGTGAGCCAGATCTTATCATTGACATACATTACTACTAATCTGGCTCATGACCCTATATGGTTAATACCATTATTCTTACTTTTTAGATGAAGAAATTTATGTTTAGAGTATCAAAGTAATTTTCTTAACTTCATACAATTATTAAATGGTTTGCCTGAAATCCAGCCCTGGTCTCTGAACCCAAAGTACTGTGTCCTTTACATTGGAGAAAAGATTTTACAATCCAGGTAGAATGGGAGCTCCTAGCAGTTTGTCAATATATCAGTCTAATGAATTCGAGGATATTTTACTCATTTTACAAATATTTTTAGAGCACCAATTCTAAACCAGGAACTGATCTTAGATATTGGTAAAGAAACACATTCAATTTCTGAATATAAACCAGGGCTTATTTTTTAAAAATTGTGGAATACAGAGAGTCCCATAGGTCTTGGGTTCCACCTTCCCATGGCCACCCTTATGGAGGTGATGGTTTATATTGGCTCCTTTCTGGTAGTTCACCATTGTGCTTTTTCTCTTGTTTAAATGTTTCATAGAGCCACATGGTAGCTCGTATCTCCTCAACTGTCATGATGGCGGATGCTGTGACATGATCTCGGCATGTTTGAGGGCACATATCCTTCAGGGTGACCTTATCTCAGAAACTAAACTTCTTAATTGTAGCTATAACCCCACCCTCGCCACAGACGGAAGCAATGGTGGTGAGAAAACACATACACACACACACACACACACAAACACAAGTAAGTGAGGCCCGTCTTCCTGGAATGTCAATTTCATCCAAAGAGTAAGAAATACATATTATGTGTATATATTTAAAAATACAAATATGTTCTGGAGTAGAATACAAAATTTCATGAAATTTTCAAATAAAACATGAGATTTCAAATATGTCTCTGGCTCCGAAATGTGTTCACAGAAACTTGATATCAATGAATTCACTGTTTTCCTGATGCCTCAGGGAAAAGCAAACAAGCAAGCTTAGTAACAAATACCCCTGATTCAATTTCTGTGGGTCTAGGTAAGTCTTCCATATTGGCCTTCATTTGAAAATAAACTCTTTCTTGAAACTTTGATTTTTCTTTTTTTTTTTCTTTTCTTTTTATTTTATTTATTTTATTTTTTCTATTTTGAGACAGAGTCTAGCTCTGCCGCCCAGGCTGGAGTGCAATGGTGCAATCTCAGTTCACTGCAACCTCCGCCTCCCAGGTTCAAGTGATTCTCCTGCCTCAGCCCCCCAAGTAGTTGGGATTACAGGCACCTGCCAACACGCTTGGCAAATTTTTATAGTTTTAGTAGAGATGTGGTCTCACCATGTTGACCAGGCTGGTTTCGAACTCCTGACCTCATAGATCTACCTGCCTTGGCCTCCCAAAGTGCTGGGATTACAGGTGTGAGCCACCATGCCAGGCCTGGTTTTCTTTAAGGCAGAGTTACCAGATAGTGTTACAACACAGCATGATGTTATAGTTGTATATAATGTCTTATCTCTTAACATCCTCTGATTTTAAAAATGCACAGTGTAGACAATGATAATATTAATAACCTTCTTTCTTTTTATTCTAATGCCAGTTTTCAGACAATCTCTATTACTGGCTTTATGTGTTGGGGAAGAAGGTAGAATGAAGTAGTATTGACAGAAAGGCCATTCCTCCACCTCCCCCTTGGCAGGCCTCTCACAGAGAGTCTTGCTATGGGTGCTACATTAGGACCCGTAACAATTTCCATTCTGTGTTTAAGAGGTGTTGTGAATCCCCCCGAAATTGTGCACTCATCCCTGTGCATATATCTGCATTTTTGCATTTTTCTTGAATAAAGGTATTTATATTTCACCCAATTTCCAAAACGCATCCATGACCCAGAAAAGATGAAGAAAGAAAGGCTCTGAGAGCCTCATTACCCTGAACATCCTCAGGGAGGGGAGGAGGGGACAGCCTTATTCTAGATGCTGGAAATTTAACCTCAATGTGCCTGAGCGTTGTGCCCTTTTCCAGCACCTGACAGGGTGAGTGTGAGCTCTGGGGTGCTGAAGAGAGTGGGAAAGAGCCCCCCCACAAAGGGAAAGAGTCTTCTAGAAAATAAAAGACAATGACAGAAAAGGAAAACTTCGGAGAAGTCACAATTTGCCAGTGGCAGAGTATGCACATTGCAAACAATCTGGAATTAATAGGAATGAACATTTTTGTTACAAAGAGCAGAGATTTTGGAGAAATTACTCAGAGCCTTACCCTTTGGCCTTTCCTCCACCTCCCCTGATATCCCATCACAAAAGAGAAAAACACAGAAAATAACAGGTTAACATCTAGAATTTGCAAGGCTCTGAACAGCCACCTGAAAACAGCCGCCTCCTGCTGAGAAACCACTGAAGCTTAATCATTTTCCATTGCATCAGAAGGAAGATGGCTGAGGTGTTCATTTTTTCCTTGAAATGTCAGGTGCCCACAGCAATTAACTAATCACGTTCCTAGCAGGTCAAGTTACAAGAAAAGAAGACAATTGGGTTTTTAATGCTAAGGGGACATTTTAGACATAGGGATTAAAAAAGGGTTTCATAATGACAAAAGCTCCACTGACATGCCTCAACATCCCCTGAGTGATACCATGCCTTGTATAGAGGAAGTGAGGAAAGAAGGCTGAGGTTGGACTGGGGAGGGAGATGCAGCCTTGGGCACACATTTTTTTCTTGAGTTAGAAAATGGCCTTGAATGGCCTTTAAAGTCTCCAATTGCAAGAAATTCCTTTGATACAGAAATCTGAGAAATTCCTAAAACAGCTTTGAGAGAACGACTTGTTCAAATGATCCATCTTTAGTATCAATCGCAGCATAAGAATTGAATGCTTACTAGGTAACAGCAAAAACAAGACCAAGGCAAGTGATGAGGAAAGCCTAACATTTATCCAACACTCACTACAGACTGGAAACAATACTGAGCTCTTTTCATCTATGAGCGCGTTAATCTTCATAATAACCCCACGTGGTAAAATATGCTGAATGTTTACAGATAAGGAAACAGAGCCACTGAAGGGTAGTCACGTAGCTGGAAAGTGAAATGTCTGCTCAGGGAGTCTGCCTCTAGGGCTTACAATCTTCAAGTCAGAAGGTCAGTGTTAAGATCCTCATTTTACAGAGGAGAAAGTGAAACTGGGACAGGTGAAGTATCTTACCCAAGGCTTGTCACTGGTAGACACAGAGCTTGGGCGGACCTGGCCAAAGCCAAGTTGTGTCCGACTGCACATACATTTCCCCATTCAATATCACTTCACATGACCTGCATATTGTGTATAATCATATTGGAATTCATCCCTAGGAGAGATACTGGATGCTAACACTGGTGCCTAAACCCAATCAAGTAGTAAGGCTGCAGCCCAACTGAACCTCGTTAATCCTGGTGCTCTGGAAGCACTCCACGCCTCCTGCCATGGCCTCCATGTTATCTAGGTTTTCTCTGTGTCCCTGGTGCATGAAAGTGCAGTCAATGACTCAGCTGTAAAAGGTTCAAGGTACAGACTCTTTACTCAGCCCTCCTCTCTCTTTTCAGCTCTACCGTTGCATGCACTCCGTGGTATTTATTGAGTGTCTGTTGTGTGTAGACAATGTTCAATAGTGGTAAAGAGCTAGTACCTGCCTTCATGCCACTTAGACCCAGGATCAGGGAAGCCAGAGCATTGTTTCTGGTGTTCTCAATGTCTTTATGTTGCTCCTGTAGCACAAGCTTGCACCTGTGCACACACACATGCACCTGTGCACACTCAAGCTCATGCACATGCACACACAAATACACATTTCCAAGCTACACTGAAACATTCATTTCTTTATTTTATTCAGCACTGTTTCTCTGTGTCTCTAACACATTCTACCTGTTTTACTAGTTTTCTTGTCATATGCAATCTTTAATCTTCCCCAAATAAATTGCTCCCTGAAGCTAGAGCCACTTGGTACCCATCTATGTTGTTCCGATTAAACTGGTAGTGGGGGAATGCTTTCCAGACTCAGACAGAACTGGAGTTAACCAGCTCTACTCTAGGAATGTCATCTTGGGTAACCTCAACTATCCTATTTCCTGTCAGTAAAATATGACTTCTTTTCTTCCTCGTATATTTTGAGCACATTCTTGACAGATAATACTCATATGTCATTTAATGGTTGTTCTTTCCTTTGCGTCTCCATTTAGTAAGTGTCCATGGAAGAGTTTTATTGGTTTCTCCCAAGATATTACCTGATAATAATTTTGTTTGTCTCTAATTTCTATTTAGAGATTTGTTAACTTGGTTCGAGTGGTCCATTGGACATTTGGGGGCTGTCTATACACGTTCTTAAATTGTTTGCCAAATTATTTTTGTGCCCTGTTGCCTTCATCATACTTTCAAAGGAGTACAAATTCAAAAATGAAAAGATTAATGAGTACTTATCTTTTTGGTTGGTAAATATGCTTTCTTTTTAGGCAGTCTTTTATTCCCCCTTTAACCTGATTCATCTAGATGGAAGTATTGACAGTATGCATGCTCAGACAGGGAGCTGGTGATAAATGGGATCATCCAAGGTTATCTGAGTCCCCAAGAATGCTAACCATTTTGGATGTCCTCATAAGTATACAGCAGAAATTGAAGAATATCACTAGGGCAAATATTTACACACATTTATTTTTATGAGCGTAATGCAATATGTTAGGTTACATCAAATGCAAGTTTGTTTTTCTTTCTTTAATGGCAGTTTTCTCCAATGCTTTTGATATATTAACGTGCAAGGGAGAATGTCTAAAACTGGCATAGTATAGCACTTGCCCCGTTTGCTTAGCCAAACATCTTATCTCGCGACTCAGGCTTGCTGCTCTGCAGAGTTCACTTTGAGAAACACTGATTTCAGGGCTTTTTGCTTTATCACTGTTAACGTCCCTATGATCTCCTTTATTTGGCACCACAACAAGACTCTGAGTTTCTGTCCTTTTATTCCCTTTGAATGTCTGTGGCAACAAGGAAATGAGGTGGGAAACTATTCATTGCCATCAGGAAGCCTTCATGTTGCTCTGTGTCTCTGGAGGCTGCAATACGAATGCCTCAGAAAGACACACCGCTTGCTCACATCCCGAGACGTGCAGAGGTGGCAGTAGTTCCTGTCTCAAGTCTTAAAGACGATGTTCTTGCTAAGAATGATTCTGGTGTTGATTTTCAACCTGAAGAGTCAAAACTTTTATGTATAACTTAGACTTTTCAGTATACAGAACTATATATTTTTAACCATAATAAAATTATCAGGTCGACTTTACTTCCTATTAGAGGAAACCAAAATAATAAAAATTACCAGTTTAAGGATCAATGCATCTGAATTTAAACACAGGCTCTATCATCACTCACTAGCCTTGTTACCTTCTGAGCTTCAATTTCTTTATCTGTAACATGAAGGTAATGATACCTACCCCGGATGATTAAGGAGACGGCTAAAGAAGCTAACTTTTGCATTATACCTATATTAATATGTTTTGGCTTCTATAGTAAAATACCATAGCCTGGGTGATTTATATAAAACAGAAATGTATTTGTTACAGTTGTAAATCCTGGAGAATCCTAATCACACTTTGAGTTAGGCAGATTCAGTGTCTGATGAGGGCCTGCTTGCTTCTTGGTTTATAGATAGAAACTTCTTACTGTAATCTCACATGGTGGAGGGAGTGAGAGAGTGCTCTGGGGTCTCTTTTCTCAGAACCCTAATCCCATTCATGAGGGCTCTGCCCTAATAACCTAATCACCTCCCATAGTTTCTACCTCCTAATAGTGTCACCATGGGGATGAGGATTTTCATATGAATTTTGGGGGCACAAATATTCAAACCATAGCAATATCTTAAGCATAGTGCTTAATATGTAGTAGCTAGTCACTCATTGATAGATATTCTTAATACAATTGTTATTATTAAGAATAAAGAAACGGGCTGGGAACGGTGGCTCATGCCTGTAATACCAGTAATTTGGGAGGCCAGAGCAGGTGGCCTCACTTGAGCCTAGGAGTTGGAGGTCAGCCCAGGCAACATGGCAAAACCTCACGTCTACAAAAATACAAAACGTTAGCTGGGTGTGGTGGTACGTGCCTGTAGTCTCAGCTACTAAGAAGGCTGAGGTGGAAGGATTGCTTGAGCCCGGGAGGTGAAGGTTGCAGTGAGCCAAGATCTCACCAGTGCACAATACAGCCTGGGAGACAGAGCCAGGCCCTGTCTCCAAAAAAAAAAAAAAATGATAAAAAAAGAATAAAGAAACACCTAGATTTTGTTAGCAAGATCTTAGACAGAGAAAAAGTCAGGATGAGGGGACGTATCAACTCCACTTCTCCACTTTCCGGGGTGCTCCAGATTTCAAAACTCCCTCATGCCCGCCGTCCTGTTGACTCTGCCGCGGCGTCTGTGTGCCGCGGTCCCTCCTTACGTGGTGCCTTTGACACACTGGCAGGTCAGCTGAGCAGTTTGGGCACCTGGTTCATCTAGGATCCCAGAATATAGCTCTGTACTTCGATGAAGGATACTTCGGACTGTATTTCAATTTATCTGAAATGTCAATCTCACACACTGTCTGCAGCTGGGATTGCACTTTGCATACTCCGCTCAGGGCACTGGCAAGTCCTGAAACAAAATTTATAGTAGGGACCAGCCCAGGGACATGCTCTCTTCAAAGTGTGTTAGTCCTGAATGAGATAGGCACCAGGATAACATCTAGAGTGCTTAATCTCGGATGTGTGGGGAACTTTCCTGGACTGTAGCATGTTAAATGTTCACAGTTAAAACCTGAAACGGAAGTGCATTCAATCATCCAGTTAATCTAACATTACAGATGGCTGAGGTGGGATAGGATCAGAGACAATGACATGTGACAAAGTGTTTCTTGGTGATCTTCCAGCCTATTTGAACATCTGCAATAGTTTGAGGCCTTAAAAATAAATAAGCTTAGTTTTATTTCCTTCTCATTCTTCAAAAACACACAAACACACACACACACACACACACACAGTTTTCCGAGATAAAAAGAAAATATCTCATCAGTTCAAACAGGTGGTCTAAGGTTTGCTTGTTTTTAGATAATGATCTGATGCAGGCTCCACTCTAATTGACAGCATGGCCTGCTTATGAGAAGGCCTGCACTTGTTTTTCCCAGAGTATTTGGTGCTCTTTACCTCTAAGGGAGCATATTAATAGCAAGGGCACTCTAGGGTGGTGCCAATCATCCACCACATACTGGAAATCAACGTTGTGTCTAGTGCTGTGCTAGGAATTATAGACATTAGAAATGGCATATGATAGGAACCCTGATCTTAATACAATGTCCATCTCTTCGTGATTCCAAGCCTAATTTTAGCACTAAATTATATGCTTTGTAGCAGGGAAGCAGGAAGTGTTAAGAACAGCATTGATGGTGGTGGTAGTGGAAGGTTACATAGATTTGAAGTTGATTCCAACCTAGATAATCTGCACACATTCTCCTAGCCCAGTTTGTTCATTTGCAAAATGGCTATAGATGTGTCCATCTCACAGAGCTTTGGTGACTATCAAGTGAGACATCCAGTTTACCTGCTTGACGCAGTGTAGTCACTCAAAACTGCTAGGGTGATTTTGCTTGCTTTCTTTCTGCTACAACATTCATTTTGCCACATGAAGTAGAACAAAGTGTCTCAAACTATCTGTGATAAAGGACCAAGCCCTCCCAAACCTCTCTTACTGGCCCCATCCAGCACAGACTAATATTTTTGTAAAATACACAAAGATGAACTACTAGAAAAGTAGAATAAAGAAAACAACAAAATCTCTTCCATGTAGATGAAATGATGCATCTGGATTGTGACAGGTTTCTAAGTGCTTATCCTCCCATTCTGCCCCTATCTTATCCTGGCGTGGTGACAAAGGTCCCTGGGCCCACACGGGTCTGCAGATCACACCTGGAGTAGCATGAATTGGAAGGCAGTGATATGATCCTTAAATGTAATCAGATTAAGAGTAGAAATCACCGAGTTACTTTATTGAAAGTCTTTACTTCAAGCTAATATTGACTGAAAGGCCAACCATCATCTGCAAATGAGAGTAAAAAACCTTACGCAGGGGAGTGATCATACATACAGACATCAAAAACCAGAGCAAGGAAATTCTCAGACGCGAGTTAACAGGACACAGCACCAGAGCTGGAGGAATGAGAGGTCGCCTGGATGTTTATCTTATTCTCTCTCAACCAAGGGTCCCAGGATTTCAAGCACAGACTAAGGGTAAATTAATGCGAGCATCTGCAGTGCAGAACTTTTAGTGTTTGATGGATTTCCATTCCAAAGTTCCCATTCCACAATTATTACAAACCCTTTTGCTTTCTTGAGGGGGTGGAGATAATTGGACTTGTATTCTGTGCTTTCAGCTTCTACCTCTCACTTCATCTTCCCCCTGAGTTCAGAATGATCTATATAAAATGCATACCTGTGTGTATCACTCCTCTCATGCAGCAAATAAGAACCTATGTAGCCTGGTTTTGGCTGGCCTTCTCTGAACTCAGTCCTCCTTTACAGCTCTGAAATTAGGTCTGCATTTTGTGTTTCAATTATTCTGAACTCTTGGCAGTTCCCTGCCCACACGTCACTTTTCCATATCTTTGTGCCCTCCTTTGCTCATGCCATTTTCTCTGCTTAGCCCAGTATCAACCCCTCCTTGCCTGGCTGACTTCTATTTATCCTTCAAGACTTGGTTCAGAAAGTCTTCCCCGGCCCTCCCTTCCGCTGTCCCTGCTCCGTGGGCCCATACCTTCCTCTGCGTACCTTGATCACTGAACCGGCCACATTATTTGGAAACCATCTGTTTGTCCTCATTTATTATTCATCAGCAAATGCCCAATAAATGTTTGAGAACTGACTACAACTGAGGTAGGTGTCCTGGCTGTGTTGAGAGGCACTCAAGAACAAGACTGTCAAGGACAAGCAGAAAACTAAATTTATTGTGCAAATTTGAGGTGAAGCAGAACCAAAAATCATCAGATTCAGCCACTAGAAAAGCAAGAAACTCATAAACAAGGTAACCTCTGTATTCACCTCTTTCTGTTTATTTGTTCCGCTTCCTTTTTCTGATAGAAACTAAATATTTGTACATACATTTTAAGTGCAGCCATTCGAGCACCAGCCCAGAGAGCATCAACCATGAGGACAAAGGTCTCTGCTTTGGGACAGGTAAAGAACACGAGAGACACGAGGCCCTGTCTGGAATAATGGGCAGAACACGTGGCTTAAGTTGAAGTATTGGCCTTGCTACGGATAAGCTCAATGAACGATTGGCCTGTCTGAGTCTCTATTTCCTCGCTGAAAAAAACCATGGCAATAACGTATGTCATAGGATTACTTTGAGGGTTAAATGGCATGGTTTACATAAATACCTAGTACAGTGTCAGGTACAATAAATGGTAGCTATTATGATCAGAGGCAGCTATTTATGTTCTGTTTGAAAGCTTGCTCAATGTTACTCTGCTATGCAATTTCTTACACCCTAATGTTGCATTACTAGGAGATTTGGAGCAATATAATCCAGAAGTCCCATCAAAGCATATCTCTCCTCAACGAAAAACCAGCCCTAGAAATCATAACAAGTACCTGATCTTAGGAAATGTTTCTTAATCTGCCCCTTATAAAGATGCTAGAAAATTCTAGTTTTTCCAAGTTGTGGCAGGCCTTGGAACCCATGCGAGGAATTGGAATGAAACAAAATAAAGGCAAAGAAAGACGTCAACATGATTTACTGGAACAGAGTGGCATCGTACTGGCACTCAAGAGCATGTAGATTAGACAAGGATTGACTTATCACAGTTACAGATCCTGAAACACTTTGACTTGCTGAGAGGAACACTAAGAAGCAGAGGCCAAAAAATCCCTCAATTCAAGCATAAAAGAGACACGTGTTCTTTGTCCCGTTCTGAGAAACGATGTGCTCTTGGCTTTTTGTCTGGATGTGTGGGTTGGTTGTCTTTTTAAACCGTATATTTGGGCGAGGGGAGATATGGGCATTTGGGCAGTGGGAAAATGCTTATGACTTTTAAAGGAATATGATGGAAAAAACAGCACTGTTAAAAATGTATTTTGAAAAAATTAGAGCTGGTGCACTCAGATCCCTAGCCCCCTGGGGTCCTATACCTTCACTCTTGACAAAGGTGGACCTAGGTCATACTTCAAAAGGACCAGGAGCCTCAGGGACCTGTCTACTGAGAGCAGCTGTCAATGTCACCACTCCACTTCCAGCAGCCTGGTTGAAATTTGCCCGAGGCAAGACCTGCAGAAAAAGGAGTCAAAAAGCACGAGGAGAGAAGAAAGTAAAAAAGAAATTAAGTTCTGTGAGATATTATTGCTGCTCAAATCCCAGGTTTACTATAGCAGATCCCAGCCCCATGGACCTTGGTAACCCGTGACTACTCTTTTCATAATTCCAAGAGCTATGGAAACTACATAACTCACAGCACTCAAACCCCTTCCTGCTGTTCCTTAGTAAAATTGCCTACCCTCACCTGCTCTGGGTGAAAGAAATACTTGCCTTTTCTATTCCCCTTCCTGCAACAGCCCTAGAACTTGTTTGATTTTCAAAAATTATTCCTGCCGGCAGGACAAAAAGAGTAGCTCTCTCTACTGTACGCAGAGGAGCTCTGGTTGGGAAGTTTGTATTGATGCACTTGCATGAATTGTGTCCCTAACAGAGTTTTGAACTGGCGTCAAATGGGTGGGAGTGTGGACTCTCACTCCTCTGCTTCTACCTGAGTTTCCTTAGCCAAAATGGGCATAATATCCACCTTGCAGAGTGTGTTGAAGATTACACATACTGTGTGTAAATGTATCTCCAACACAGACAAGAAACCAACCAAATGTTTCCTCTTTCCTGACATCATGCGATACAGCTGGATGTGAACATCTGTAAGCCTAAGAAAGGATGCTTGTGAGGCCAGTGGTGGCGTTTTACTTTTAAAACTGCTGTCAAGAGATAAAGTCCAACTTCTTCATCTAGAGTGGAGTTCTTTCCAGAAACTAAGACTCATTTAACTCTACTTTCCAACATTCCCTGGAAGGATCCCTCTCCTCCTCCTCATCTCCTCCAACCCCTTCTGCTGCTAAGTTACAGCATTTGGGCAATGCTTTTTTATGTTCTCTGGTTACTCTTTCTTCTTGGATAGCTTTCTTCCTCCTCTCTGCCAGCCTATATCCTGTTCAGCTTCCACAGTTCACACCAAGCCTCACATCTTGCATGAATCCACCCCAGAATGTTCTAGTCCAGTGATTCCTAACCAGTAGGATATGATCACAGTGATTGTCAATAGTGGCCATCAGTTGCTGACAGTTACCTGACCATGGAAACTGAGAGAATCCCATGTCTTTTGTCCCCATCCTGACCAGGACCACATAAGTTGCCCAGCCAGGTTTCTGTGACCTTGACCACCTACCATCCAATATCCTCTGAGGGATTACTCCAACTTTCATTTCCTTGTATTTAAGCCCTTCTTTTTGGCACCAGACTCCATTATTTTCAGACTCCATATTTTTCCTAAGTCATTAGGAAGACAGAAGCTGTTTGCCTGGCAGGACCTTCGTAATCTCATCTTCTCCTCATTTAACAACATACTTATTTCTATCCTCAATTCCTTCTCGTGCACCATCCGTGTCCACTGTCATGGTTCTGATTTTGACTCCCTCTGTAACTGTAAAACACCTATGCCTCTTTCCCTCGCACCTTCATCTCCCTCTCTGCTGCCTCTTTCCCATTTGAATTAAAGCATACTTCTTTCCCTTCTCAATTTCACATCCCTTCATCTCATGTTATGTTTCTTTTGCTTTCAGAGACAAGGTTTTAGAGAAAAATCATTTATATGCCATGCTATTCTTCTACCTCTCCTATATACTCTTCTGCTTATTGGATACAAGTTCGCTGATTATTTCATTCACTCAAGTTTCTAGGAAGGCTTCCAAATTAGAGAGAAGTTGGCCTGAAATTGACCATCTCCTCTCACTAGCCATGTGAACTTGGGCAATTACAAAAATCCCTTTTCTGTCCCAGCATCTTCTATAAAACTTGAGTGACGGCTGGGCGCAGTGGCTCAGGCCTGTAATCCCAGCACTTTGGGAGGCTGAGGTGGGCAGATCACGAGGTCAGGAGATGGAGACCATGCTGGGTAACACGGTGAAACCCTGTCTTACTAAAAATGCAAAAAAAAAAAAAAATTAGCCAGGCATGGTGGTGGGCACCTGTAATCCCAGCTACTCGGGAGGCCTAGGCAGGAGAATGGCATGAACCTGGTAGGTGGAGCTTGCAGTGAACCGAGATCACGCCACTGCACTCCAGCCTGGGTGACAGAGTGAGATTCCAAAAAAAAAAAAAAACTGGAATGGCTACTCCTGCCATGTGGTCATGATGAGAATGCAAAATGATAACATACACAGAGCAGAATGTAGAGGTCACTGGACACTTCGAGTCACTGTGAATCAGTCATCTCAGCAGTATTTTATCCTGTGGACCAGTCCACTTTTCTTGGACTTCACTTTTGCTTTTGCCTTCAGTGATGCATATCTATCACAGTTTCCTTCTTATGCTTTTCTGGTTGCCCTTTCTCAGCATTTTCCCCAAGTTTCTAGTTTCCACCAAAAGCTATGTTCTCCAAAATTCAGGTGTTGTTGGTTTCCTTTATTTTTTAATATTCTTTACTTATCTAGATTGTGAAATTAGCTAGCATTAATTGATTGGTAATTACTCAATGGTCATGTCCAATACTAATCTCATGAACCCCATTAAACCAACTGACATCACAATTGGGAAGGACCCAGGTATAGAATGCCCATTCTGAGCTCAGTTTCTTACCCAATTAAGCCCCCTCATTTTCCTGTACACCCTCACTGTGTAACAGCACGATTTTCTGGTGGTTATACCTGACTCTTTCTTTCTCCTTGTCTCCTATAGTGAATAAATTGACAAGTCCATTCTTAATTCATACATATATTACTTCTTACCCAGATTATGGTAATAGCCTACTGAGGAGCCACTGTACCTCCTTTTTTGAGCTGCAATCCAATCTACAAATTACTTTACCAGAATGAATCTTTTAGTGGACAAACAAGAAGGATGGTTCACAGAGGCTGGGAGGGTAATGAGAGGGAAGGGTGTGGAGAGGTAGAAAATGGGGATGATTAATGGGTACGAAAAGTAGTTAGAAATAATGAATAAGACCTCGTATTTGACAGTACGACAGGCTGACTATAGTCAATAATAATTTAATCACACATTTTACAATAACTAAAAGAATATAATTAGATTGTTTGTAAAACAAAGGAGAAATGCTTGAGGGGGCGGATACCCCACTGACCCTGATGTGATCATTATGCACTGTATGCTTGTATCAAAATATCTCCCATACCCCGTAAATATATACACCTACTATGTAACGACAAAAATTAGAAATCATTTTTTAAAAAAATTAAAAAAGAATAAGCACAGCTAACTCTCCAAGTTGAAATTATTTTAGTAGTTCCTGGTCAGCAGTGTCTTTTGGGACACATGGAAGTGAATAACCTACAGGGATTGTTAAAAATGGTAATTCCTAGACATCAACACAGATCCCCTAAGTAAGAATTTCCAGGTTGGATGATGCTTAAGCACACTACAATTCGGGAACATGTAACAATAGAATAAATAAAAAATTGTATGGAATGTTATATAAGGCTTTGCATAATCCAGCTTTTGATTGTCTCTCCAGCCCCCTTGCCAACTATCCTGTCATATGATTCTCATGACTGCTGCAGGGTCTGGTCCATCATGCCATTGTGCCTTTGCATGGTATCAAAGTCCTTCCACTCCCAATTCACCTATCACACTTGTTCATCCTTCTAAGAATAGCTCACATCAATCATTTCTCCCTTAGTAAGTCTTTGCTGAGATTCCTAATCTGCACCCCTC
This sequence comes from Macaca fascicularis, assembly GCF_037993035.2. Lineage (NCBI taxonomy): Eukaryota > Metazoa > Chordata > Mammalia > Primates > Cercopithecidae > Macaca > Macaca fascicularis. Next base: position 7,661,793 of record NC_088386.1, on the reverse strand, counting down.
TGATCTTAGATAAGTCCATTTTCCATGCTTTCAAAAATTCAGGTGTATCAGTCCCTCTCCTCCCTGTACTATCTCCAAGTCCAGTATACCATTGTATATATCTCACTGCATTTAAATGTTTGGTAATTTGCCTGTCTTTGTCATCAGCCTGAAAGCTTCCTAACAATTAAAAAAAATGCATGGCACATATTAGGTGCTCAAATTTTATTTGTTAATTGAAGAACTCTTTCTCTAAGTCACAGTGTCTACCAGCTGTCTTCTACCACTCTTATGAGCCAAATCTTGTCCATCAACAACCTTCTGAAAATCAAGCAGTAACCTTGCATGAGAGGTTTTTATCCCCATGTTCAGTCCTGCTACTTCTAAGCAAGTGCTTTTTCAAGTTGCTTCCTGCTGATCCAATCTGTCAGGGATATTTAACTGGCCATGTGCCTATTCCCCTGGTACTCTCTAAAGTAAGTTTTTGTATCGCCAACTCTGGTGATGGAATTATTTTTTATCTCACAGGGTATTTTTTTTAAGTTACAGAAGTAAACTCATTATCAACAATATAATTAACAGCAATGTTATTGGAGTTTTTTCTACTAATATTTTATTGTTACTTCTTCATATTTTAAGTCCTAGAAGTAAAATGTGTTTTCAATAGCACTAATGCATTTTAAAATTTATTGTGTTTGTTATTTTCTCTTACCTTAAGTAGTAAAAGTTATCCTTAACAGTATTATTACAATTTCCAAAAACTAATGACCTCACTAGATTTGTTTGTATTTTAAAGTCATGACTATAAAATGAATTCACCATTTATTGAATTGGCATACATATCATATTTCTGTGAACAATGAATAAAGTAAATAAGGTCTCCCTCTAATCACATGAATGTCTTCAAAAAAGCTGTGGTTTTGCTTTTTCTGCCCAAAGGAAAACTATGTGGTACACCGGAATGGGCTCAGCATTTCAAGTCAAACTGAGCCAGCCAGTTTATGTCCTCTTCTGTAATCAACTACCTGTGTGGTTATGATGCACAGGATGTCATTCCTGACCCTCAGATTTTCCTGTCAAAATAAGGCCGCTGTAGCGGCCCTTTGTCATACACGGCACCTATTAGGCACTCAATAATTGCATTTTATTTATTTTTTAAATCTATTTTTTAGCATGGTAGCAAGTATACTTGTTTTTCATAGGGCCATTAAGAAGGAGTTGGGAACACTCGTGCCATTTCCCTGGCATGTTGCTGTCAGCCTTGATTATCTTGTGTCTGGCATCACCGTAGAGTTTTTCAATATCTGTGTGGCTCTGGTCTTCTGAACAAGACGGGAAGTTCCCTGAGGGCAAGAGCCTGTGAATTCCAGCACAGAGTGTATGCTCAGAACATAAAAACGTCTCATGGATTCTATGTTTAGAACTGCTGGCATAGTATTATGTAAGGAAAGCAATGTTATGCTAGGAAGAATAATTTTTCTTCTTACAAACATGGTTTTCTTAAAATGATGAGGTGAAAAATGAAAATACTTCGAATAGTCTATGATTTGTAAGACATTTTCTGCAGTTGGCTGGTGTCCATAACCTCTAAGGCTTGACACTTATGAATCGTTTAAGGAATTTTATTTCGGTATGTTCGGCGTGGCCCCTTTTCCTTTCCAAGGCTTGCTACTTTGGAATTGACACCACAGAGCATAAAGTGGAATCCAAAGTGAGAGATGCCTATACCCACTTGTTGTATCAGAAATCCATCCACTATGAAGATATCTGTCATGATTACTCAGGCTAGGCAGTTCTCAATAAGGAAAGCATGAGTGAGTTTGTTTTACTGCACAGGCTTGCCCTGATCATATTAATTTGAAAAACAGCTGGAGGTGGCAACTTACCAGGTAAAAACAGATTGGGGGACCGATAAAATTATTCAGATGCTCATGGGCAGGTCCCCTGTAATTCACAGGAAAGCCTACACTTACATCTGAGAAGCAGCCTTACGGAAACGTCCCAACAGAATTTACAAACTCAGGTAGTCAACAGTTTGAACTGCAAGTCGTCTATTTGTGAGTACACCCGTATGGGCCTTTACGGGTCTCCGTAGGTGGAGAAGGGCCTGCCAGTGGTTCTACAAAGAGAAATAAATCTGACATTGGGCAGGCTTTAGTTTGGACCACATGTGAATACTTCTAAGCTTCTTTGCATTATTAGCAGAACAAGCATTTCTTACAGAAGACAACATTCATACCTGGAGATTCAGAAATACGCTGAAGATAAACTGGGGCTTTCTGTCAAACTCTCTGAAGTCTCCCAGGATGTCTGTCAGTCTCTCAGAGCTGTGATTTCTCACCGGAAGACTTTGACCTCATTCAAACTAGGTGAACAGCCAAGTCAAACTTTTCATGGTGTTTTTTCGACTGGAAATTTTATGACAGAAAACAACGAGCAGATCAAGTGGACCCAACAGTGGATGGACTCAGCCAGTGTCATTTAAGTTTGTCTTTCTGAGTAGATCCTGTGAAAGGTCTGGGGCTGCCAGTGCCATTTACTGCTTTCACCAATATCTGGGCACATTCCCCTTCCAGGTTTTTTTCTGGAAATCAAGTGCTGTCTCCATTAGGAATGCATGTTCCTGAAGGTCAGGGAAGCCCAGAGTGAAGCCATGTCAGCCATAACTCATCCTAAGATCCTCACTGTACCCCACTAAACAAAGCCTCAGTATTTACCTTGTTACTGCATTTCACCTTTCAGTGTGGAAGAGGGTTCTCTAAAGCAGCAAAGCTTAACTGTTGTCTTTAATCTATCACTTGATCTACTTTTTTTTTTTTTTTTTTTTTTTTTTTTTTGCTTACACAATTCATTCAAAATTTGTTTTTGTGTTTGACCAAAGTTTCACTAATCCTCCCAATTTATATTGGATGTCTGACTAGGGGAATTCATCATTTCTCTTTTTCTAATAGAAGCTACCCTGACCTTAAATCTATGAGAAAAGGAAAATGTGAAGGACATGGAATTTGGAAAAGCTTATTAGCCCCTGTACCTACAGGTCATGTTACTGGCCACTTTCCTAAAAGAAAGAAGACCCTGGGGAGGACATTCTAGTGGTGCTTTCCTTTTCCAGCTGATAATACAAAAAAAAAAAAAAAAAAAAAGTGGAAGACATTTCATGACTGTAACAGTTTGTAATTGGGTTGTATATCTAAGACACACACACATCACTGGCAAATCAGAAAAAAATAGCACAGTTAAAAAATTAGTTCAAGGCTTATCCAACTAAATAATAACAGAATTCGGTTTAATACCTCATCTCTGAATTCAGCTTTCCCAGTATGTCCAAATGTAAGTCAGTATCTCCTCTTCTCAACCAAATATTTCTTCTCCTAAGTTTTACCTTAATGATTAGCACCATTGTCCTGGATGGAGGGAGTGCAATAACTCAGAACCATCCTTTGCCCTCCCTCTTCACCATCCTACTATCCAGTGAGCAGGGATCTGGCTGATGCTACCTCCACAATGCCTTCCACATCCACACCCTGTTCTACACACTGCTGGATATTCCAGGGATTTCTCATCTCTTACTTGGGCTGTTTCCACAGCCTCCAAGAGTCTTGTTATCTTCTGGGCTACCCTATCACCTAAATCCAGCCACCACAAGGCCAATATTTGCTTTTATTATAGATATAATTCTGTTTTTGTTTGTTTAGCACCTCCAATTTCGTACAATTTTTGCTATAGTTTATATCTCAAAACCTTTGTCCTACATGCAAAACTCTTTACGATTTGACTGATACGACCTGCTCTTATTATTATAACCATACTTTCCATACATTCCTTGCTACCCCTCTCCTCTCTCACAATAGACTCCTCTGTGTCTTTGTTCTACCACTGTCTTTGGCTCAGAATGCTCTTCTTTAATTCTGCGTAACTGAATCTTGTTATTATACTTCTTACAATTGGACTCAGTTGTTTTCTCCTTGAGGAGGTTGCCTCTGATTCCAGCATGGGCTATACCATAGTGATTCCTTAGATCTGTATATGCAGTGTGTGGAAATGTTTTGCCTTCTGTGTTACTCCCTATTAAACCATTACCTCACTGAAAGCCGAGACCCCATTTTAATCTCCCTCCCCTACTGTAGTACCTATTACAGGCTCCAGTGCATAGTAGATGCTCAATAAATGCTTTACATGCACAGTGAAAGAACTCTTATGACAGCCATTGTAAAAAGTTTAAGGATAGAGTGGTGCCTGTGGATTTAGAACCAGTGGTTAGAAAACTCTAGGTTGTCTGTGTGGGGAAAGCCTATCAGTCAAGGCCATGAAGCAGGACACACAAAGTTAGGGTCCCTTTCTCCTAGGGAGTTTTTTGGTGTGGCTTGTTTGCTTGTTTAACAAGAAAGAAAGACAAAAAAGGTACTTTTGGCATTTTTTTCATGGAGGACACAGCAGTCATTATTTTTCTCTGCATCGGGAGTAGAGTCTGGGAGAGCATATCACAGTCATTCATTAGAGAATTCATCTAACTGAAGACTAGAAAGTCTTCTAATATTAGTGATAAGAGATGTGAGTTGTTACTGGATTTTTGTTTTGTTAGTTTTTTGTTTCTTTTGTCCTTAATGATTGTCCTTAATGATTCTTTCTAATTGGTTACGTCGTTGTAGCAAAAAGATCAAGGGAATATTGGGGTCAGTAATATCTGTTTTACAGTTTTTTAATACCCACTGAGCCTGAAAAACTAATGCAGCCAAATAATGAGCTCATAAATACTAATTTATGAACAGGTAGCAATCATGACACCTAACAAAAAGTTATTCAACACTCAACTTGAAGTTAGAAGATCGCGTTATAATTTCCAGCTCCGTCCATCTAGTTACGTCATCTTAAGCTCATTTGTACATAGTTCCACATGCCAATTTCCTCTTTCATGAAATAGGAATGTTGATGTAGGTATCTTTTTATTCTATGACTTCAAATTCTACAACAAATTATTTCAAAAATATTTACTGAAACCTTTTCATGCTTAGTCCAGCCATAAAATAAGAAGGCCTGCTTCTTGTTCTTACTGAGTTATAATTTAGGCCATAAAATAAGAAGGCCTGGTTCTTGTTCTTACTGAATTATAATTTAGAAAGAGAAGTTTAAGGTATAAGGAGCATTAAATGACTATTATGGAAGTACTTAAACTCTGTTTAACATCCAGTACGCAACACATATTTCTTACATTCAGCAAATATAATACTTCTCAAGTCCTTCTCTATGTATGGCACTAAAATAAGTGCCAGAATGCAAAGAAAAAGAGACCAAAGCCTCTGGCCAAAATCCAGGAAGGCAAACCATTTCCAGGCCTGGTAATGAATGAGGAGATGGAGTAAGATTCACAAGAGAAAAATGATGTCATCAAAGCAGTGGAATAAAGGTGGGCATAGGACATTCCATATTAGATGATTCGTTTAAGGCAAGCATAGTATGTCCATACTCAGTGCTAGATATTTGTCAGCTTATGCCCATTTATCCAATGAGATGAAAAGCAAAATCTGCTATACTTTCTGAGAAAAAAAAGTCAGGCACTTCCTGTTGCTGAAAATCATAAGAAAACATATTGCTCTCATTGCTGCAGACAACACACAGCCAGACTTAGGATGAAGCTGGTGCTTGTAAAGAGAGGAGAAATATGGAAAGAAACTCAGTTTCTGATGACACAATGTAGTAGCTAAGTTAGCAACCTCAAAGGCCTATTCTTCCTTTAGGTTCTTGATATCTGAGATCAAATCCCCCTGTATTGTTTAAGTGCATCTGAATCAGGATTTCTACCACTTAAAGCAGAAAGACTATAACTGATACTGGAAATTGGACTGTTACATGCTTTAAAGGCTTAGAATAAAGAGCACTATCTGATGGAGGTCACTTGCTATAGGGTTTCCATAGTTTGTTTTTCAGGCATGGTGAGAAAGGTTCAGAAAAGGATCCATTGCCTTTTTTCCCCCTCATTAACCATGTCTAATCAATCCCCAATCCTGTCAATTCCATGACCTTCATACATCTTATACCTGCTTCTCTCCATTTCTATTAACACCAACACCGTCCAAACCAGCATCTTTGCATACCTGGGTTACTATCGTGGATTTTTAACTGGTCTTCTGCATCCATCAATTTTCACTCCTCTATTTTATTCTCTATCATGTGAATCTTATAATTTCTTGACTTACAGAGCATCTTCAATGGAGCTCATTGCTTTTTGATGAAGTCAAAACTTCATAAAATGTCTTATGGGTATATCAATAACTAAGTTTATGTCTACCTCTCCCATATCATTATTCAGTGTTCCACCACCGTCCTGTGACTACCGCTGGACTTCCGCTATTCTGAATCTCCTTGAAATCTTGCTAATGCATGTGTGTCCTCCCATCAGGTAAAGCATGTGGTTTTCCCACCTCCGGGAATGCCATTTTCTCCTGTCAGTCTGATTCCTGTCATCCTTCAGGTTTCATATACAATATCACTTTTTGTGGAAAGTGGGTTTTGACCCTAGTGTAGATTACTCCTTTCTGCTAAAGGCTCCTATGACCCCTCTGTACTTACATTATCTCACTCTAGTATAATTACTTCTTGGATGACTTCTTTTCATTTTTGTAGGTCCTTGTTTGTGTTATTAGCTGTTGTAATCCCCCAGTACCTTCTATAGTGAATATGCCATATTTATTGAAGAGCTGAATGGTATGAGTCCATGGAGAATTATGCAGACAACCTTTAAAAAAGCAGCTCGAATAGGGAAAGTACAGACACTGATGATAGATAGAAGTGGTTGGAATTCAGGCACATAAACAGCAATCAATTACTGAATGTTCTGCCTTACAGTTGAGCAAATAAATGGCCAGAGATTGAAGTAGATGGTGAAGAAGCTGATAAGCAAGATAAGCCTTAAAAATGTATACACACAACACTGGCACCATACCTGATTCAGACCATGAGCCATTCAGTTCATCCTGACCAATTCCAATTGGTCTGGCCAGTTTCCAGTATGATGCAAAGGTAATTTATTTAATGTATTCTGTGGGTATAAAAAAAAAAAAAAAAAAAAAAAACCCAGCAGATCTGCCCACCACCAAAGATGAGCTAGAGTATCAGTAGAGACACGAATGAGTCACACAGGGTCAGATGCCAGCTTTACCAAGTTCAAGCTCAGTTATCTTGGTCAAGTTTCTAAATCCCTCTGGGCACCTATTTCTACATCTTAATGTGAAACTGATATTAATTTGTTAAACAGTTGTACAAATCCAGACTCTGTATGCAGAGCAGCAGCTATAATGTCCCAAAACTGAAACTTGTCATTATAATAACACAAAGGATCCAAATTTGGAACCCTGGAAGAATGGCTGTACCAACCAACAGAAATAGGAATTCAAGTGCTGAGCAATATAGCCACCTCCTCTCATGGTTGGTGTTCTCAGTTTAACACGGTTGAGCTACAATCCACAAACTGGATGACTCATAATCAAAAGTAAAAAATCCAATTTAGTTCACAGTATTGATACTAATGTTAGTCTCCGTCTGGAGGTTTATCAGCTTAAAGTCCATCTGCTTTATAAAGCTAAAAAAGGACGATGTATTCACAGTCTGGTTTTGGTTTCAAATTGAGAAATATGTTCTGAAGCTATTAACAGTAAGTGGATATGCTCTCGAGGGAGAGTATCAGAGCAGCCAGCACAACAATCAGAGGGACTTCCCACTGCAGTCTGCCTGAGTACTTAGGTTCAGGAAATCTCCACTTAGCTGACATTGGGTATTGGTTCGGCGACATCTCTAACTGTGTGTGGGGCAAGAAGGTAGGGGTCATGGTAGGGTGCAGCCTGAGAGAGACCGGCTTTTTTTCTTTCCCCACATCTTGAAGAGCATTATGGATACTCACACTAAAACTCTGGAATGCTTCTGTTTAATCCAAGTGATTTCACTTTAGTCTTGATCAGAACAGAAGCCAGATTACTTTTTGAAAAAGATCATTTTTCTCAAATCTAATGTAGACTTCATTACACATTATTAATTTGGAGATGAGGGTATACGTATTTAATCTAGTGATGAGTTTTTTCCCCTCTGAAAACTGTTTTTAAATTAGTAATATCCCATTGGATCAATGGCATCTGAACATTGAATAAATATGGCATACATTCTTCTATGTGGCAAAGTTTCAATGTGAAGACACCACCTGGTCAGACTCTTGATTTCTCCTCTGTGTTACTTTTACATCCTGAAGGTGCTTCTAACTGGCACTGAATCCAGGCAATTTTTACAAAAGAAAATAGTTTATCTTCTTATTATTAAAAAAATCAGGACACTGGAAAACACTTAACAAAACAGAGATTAAATAAACATCATAAACCCACTACCTATGGAAAACTATGAAGAATGCCCCCAATCATATGCTTCCTGATCATTTTTATGCACTGTAAAAATTATTTAATGGTACTGTCCTTTTAGTATATCTATATATGTCAACATATCTCCATGTCAATGTGTTTGTTTACAACCTTGTTTTAAATGGCCAAATGGTATCCTACTAAACAAATATGCTGCTGTTTGTAACCAAGTGCAGGAATTTGAAGAATTCAAGACTACATTGTACTCTTCAGGACTACACTGTAACTCTTGTATTTACCTGTTTGCTTAGATTACAAGCACCTGGAAGACAGGAGCCTTGTTCCATTCAAACTATCTTCTAGACACTTTGCACTTGATACGTATTCAATAAATGTGGATTTGGATTAAACCCACAAACAAAAAGATAATTGGGTGAACACACAAAATCTGAAAGTATATAGTCTATTGGTTTCCTGTGGCTTCAGTATAAAAAACTTCTACCAACTTCATGGCTCAAAGCAGCAGAAATTTGTTCTCTCATAGTTCTGGAGGGTCAGAAGTCTGGAATCGGTACTATGGGTCAGAATCAGGGTGCTGGCAAGAACATGCTTCTTCTGGAGGCTCTAGAGGACAATCTTGTTTCTTACCCCTTCTGGCTTCTGGAAGCTGCCAGCATTCTTTGATCTGTGGTTGCATCATGCCAGTCCCTGCATCTATGGCTACACTGCCACCTCTTCGTCTGTTTAAAATCTTCCTTTGCCCCCATCCTATAAGATAAATGTAATTGTCCCACAGATAACATTGGATAATCTTCCCATCTCAATATCTTTAATCACATCTGCAAAGGTCCATTGTGTCATAGAGGATAAATTTACAGGTTCAAGAAATTAGAGCATGAGTAACTTTTTTGGGGGGGGCTGGGGAACATGGCACTTTTAGCCAATAACTGAGAGTATGTAATTTCAACTATAGTTTTTAATCATTGTTGTGTTTTCAGAAAAAGTGTTAAGACTGAGACAAGTGGGAATAGAGAACACACTGCTCAAGTATCTTTTTCTTGAGAAAGCTTTGGTGTTTGTTGAAATTAGAACTTGTATTTTCCATAGTTAGACTGTATTTCTTATCGTTTAAAAGCCTAAGTGACTTGGTATTACTCTATTTTATTAATTGAAATAACAATATTACATTTACTTTTAACTCTAAATAAACTTAGTGTGTATAATCTGGATATATTCAATCATATTGGAGAAAGAGAAATAAACAATAAAACCAAAGAAAAAGAGAGTAGATGAGTGGAGCAAGGAGACAGAATAGAAAGCCCCACCAATTGTCCTCCTGCCCTCCCCACTCTCTGCAAGAATGCTTCTAACTATCTGCACACAAAAATGCACAGTTACAAGAACCAAACATCAGGTGAGAATCATACTACCTGTATTTTTCTTCATATGGTTGAAAGAAGCATTGAAGAGACTAGGAGAGTGAGTCTGGAATTGTTGGTGCTAACCCTTTCTACCCCCTGGAAGTGGCTGCATAGCACCAAGAGAGAATCTGTATATATCAGGGAGGGAGAGCGCAGCAACTGGGGGACTTCGCATTGAACTCAGTTCTGCCTTGTCATAGCAAAGAGCAAAGCCATCTTTGGCTCAGCCAGCACCTGCCCAGGGCCCACATAAGGAGCATTTGGACCAGCCCCAGCCATAGGAGAATCACTCAGCCCTGAGGCTGGAACTTGAGTTTCTCAGAAGCCTCACCTTAGTGGGCTGAAGTGCTCTGCAGTCCCAGGTGAATTTGAAAGGCAGACTAGGACACAAGAATGGCATTTCTTGGGCAAGTCCTGATGCTGTGCTGAGCTTAGAGCCAATGGACTGGGGTGGTGCATGACCTAGTGAGACACCAGACATGACTGCTAAGAGAGTGATTGCACCACCCCTCCTTCAACAACAGGTAGCACAACTCACAGCAGTGAAAAGGACTCCTTCCTTCTTCTTGAGAAGAGAGAGAAAAGTAAGGAGGACTCTGTCTTACATTTTGAATACCAGCCCAGCCACAGTAGGACACAACACCAGGCAGAGTTCTGAGGCCCCTATCCCAGGCCCTAGCTCCCAGACAACATTTCTAGATATACCCTAGGTCAGACAGGAAGGATCTGGTCCTGGAAGGATTCATCACCTGCTGACTAAAGGGCTCTTGGGCCCTGAATTATCAACAGTGATACCCAGGTAGTATACCATGGGCCTTGGGAGAAATCCTGAGACATACTCACTTCACGTAACAGCTTGACCACAGTGTAGTAGAGCACCAAGTGGGATCTTTGGGTTCCCAAGTCCAGGCCTAGGCTCTTGGATAACATTAATGGACCTGTTTTGAGCCAAAGGGGAGCCCATTGCCATAAAGGGTGAATCCCCGGCCTGTCAGCATTCACAAGTGCCTTAAGTGAGGAGCCGTTGAACCCTAAGTGAACGTTAGCAGTTGCCTAGCAGAACTCCCGGTGGGCCAGGGTTATGGTGGCCATGATGAGACTCCTCTGACTGTGGAAGGGGGAAGGAAGAGCAGGAAGGACTTTGTCTTGTGGTTTGAGTGATAGCTTATCTGCAGTAGAATAGAATAACAACTATATTTCAAAAGATTTTAACTTAAATACGTGGCTCCAAGTCAGCATCTCTGGACCTGCTCAGGGTCTGGGGGAACTTGCCACCCTGAAGGGAAGGGGATAAACCTGGCTGGGTTCACTTATCTGCTGATTGTAGAGCCCTAGGGACTTCAACGAACGTAGGTCATATCCAGGTAGTGATTACAGCAGGCCTCGAGTGAGACCTAGTGCTGTGCTGGCTTCAGGTCTGAACCAGGGCACTTTCAGTGGTGGTGGCCACAGGAGTACATGCATCACCCTATCCCTAGCTCCAGGCACCTCATCACAGAGGGACATGCTATTTGTTTAGGAGAAAGTAAGGAAGAGAACAAGATCCTGTGCCTGATAATTCAGAGAATTCTTTCAGATCTTATTGAAGATCACCAAGCTGTGGGATTTCTTCAACACCAGAACTGTTCTACAAGAAATGCTAAAGGGAGTTCCTCAATCTGAAATAAAAGGATGTTAATGAGCGATAAGAAATTATCTGAAGGTACAAAACTAACTGGGAATAGTGAGCACACAGAGAAACACAGAACATTATAACACCATAATTGTCATATATAAACTATTCTTAAGTAAAATGACTAAAGAATTAATCAATCAAAAATAATAATTGCAACAACAGTTTAAAACATAGATAGTACTATAAGATATAAAGAGAAACAACAAAAAGTTAAAAGGTGGGTGAATAAAGTTAAACTGCTCAGTTTTTATGAGTTTTCTTTTTGTTTGTTTGTTTATGCCATCAGTGTTAAGTTGTCATCACTTTAAAATCATGGGTTACAAGATAGTATTTTTAAGTCTCATGATAATCTTAAATCAAAAACATACAACAAATACACAAAATATAAAAAGCAAGAAATTATACCATCAGAAAAATAGCACTTTCATTAAGAGGAAGATAAGAAGGAAAGAAAGAAACGAGACCACAAAACCACCAGAAAACAAATAAAATGGCAGGAGTAAGTCCTCACTTATCAATAATAACATTGAATGTAAATGGACGAAACTCTCCAATAAAGAGAAATAGAGTGGCTGAATGAAAAAAAAAAAAGAAGACCCAATTATCTGTTGCCTGCAAGAAACACACCTCACATATAAAGATATACATAGATTGAAAACAAAGGAATGAAAAATAGATAATCTATGCTGAAGGAAACCAATAAAAAGAGCAGGAGTAGCTATACTGACATCAGACAGCAGAGATTTCAATACAAACACTGTAAATAGAGACAAAGAAAGGCATTATATAATGATAACAAAGTCAATACAGCAAAATAATGGTGATGGTAAATATATGTGCACCCACCCAACACTAGAGCTTTCAGATATATAAAGCAAATATTATTAGCACTAAAGAGAAAGATAGACTTCAATACAATAAGAAATGGGGAATTCAATACTCCACTTTCAGGATTAGACAGATCTTCCAGACAGAAAATCAAGAAAGAAACATCAAATTTAATCTGCACTATACAGCAAATGGATCTAATAAATATTTACAGAGCATTTTATCCAATAACTCCAGAAGATACAGTCTTCTCCTCAGTATACAGATTATTCTAAAGGATAGACTACATAGTAGACTTCAATACAAGCCTTAAGATATTCAAAAAGTGGAAATAATATCGAGCATATTTTCTGATGGACTAAAACCAGAAATCAATAGCAAGAGATGCTAAAGGGAGTTCCTCAATCTGAAATAAAAGGATGTTAATGAGTGATAAGAAATTATTTGAAGGTACAAAACTAACTGGGAATAGTAAGTGCACAGAGAAACACAGAATATTATAACACCCTAATTGTCATATATAAACTATCCTTAAGTAAAACAACTTAATTTTTAATTTTGAAAACTATACAAATGCATGGAAGTAAAACAATATGCTCCTGAATTACCAGAAGATCAATGAAGAAAATAAGAAGGCAATTGAAAAATTTTTTGAAACAAATGATAATGGACACACAATATATCAAAACCTATGGAATACAGTGAAACCATATTGTTTCTTCATACTGAAGAGGAAATTTTATAGCTATAAGTGCCTATATAAAAAGAAATAAGGAAAACCTCAAATAAATAACCAAATGATGCATGTTAGAGAACTAGAAAAGCAGAAACAAACCAAACCCAAAATTAGTAAAATAAATAATAAAGATTGGGGCACAAATAAATAAAATTAAAATGAAAACAATGCAAAAGATTAACAAAACGAAAAGTTTTTGAAAAGATAAACAAAATGGACAAACCTTTAGACAGACTGACTAAGAAAAAAAGACCCAAATAAATAAAATAGAAGATGAAAAATAAGAAATTCCAACTGACACCACAGAAACTCAAAAAATTATTAGTGGCTACTGTGAGCAACTATATGTCAATAAATTGGAAAATCTAAAAGAAATGGATAAATTCCTAGACATATACAACCTACCAAGATTGAACCATTAAAGAATCCAAAATCTGAACAGACCAATAACAATGAGACAGAAGCCATAACAAAAAGTCTCCCAGTAAAGAAAGTCCTGAGACCCAATAGCCTCACTGCTGAATTCTACCAAACATTTAAAGAAGAACTAATACCAAATCCTACTCAAACTATTTCAAAAAATATAGGAAAAGAGAATACTTCCAAATTAATTCTAAGAGGCCAATCTATGAGGCTTCTCTTACCCTGATACCAAAGCCAGACAAAAACACATCAAAAAACAAAACTACAGGCCAATATTCAAGATGCATATTGATGCAAAAACCCTCAGCAAAATGCGAGCAAACAGAATTCCACAACATAGTAAAAAGATTATTCATTATGAAGAAGTAGGATTTATCCCCATGATGCAAGAATGGTTCAACATATGAAAATCAATCAGTGTGATACATCTTATCAACAGAATGAAAGACATATTATCATTTCAATTGATGCTGAGAAAGTATTAGATAAAATTCAACATCGATTCATGATAAAATTCCTCAGGAACTGGGAATAGAAGGAACATACCTCAACATAATAAATGCCATATATGACAGACCCAAACTAGTATTATACTGAACTAAGAAGAAACAAAACAAAACTGGAAGCTTTTCCTTTAAGATGTGAAAACACACACACACACACACACACACACACACACACACAAGGATACCTGCTTTTACCACTGTTATTGAATATAGTACTGGTAGTCCTAGGTAGAACAATCAAACAAGGGAAAGAAATAGAGCATTCAAATTGTAAAGAAAGAAATCAAAGTACTTTGCTTGCAGACAATATGATCTTATATCCAGAAAATCTTAAGGATTTCATCAAGAAAATTATTAGAACTGATAAACAAATTCAGTAAAATTGCAGGGTGCAAAATCAACATACAAAAATCAGTAGCATTTCTATATGTCAGCACTAAGTAATCTGAAAAAGAAATAAAAATCATCTAATTTACAATAGCAACAAATAAAATTGAATATCTAGGAATTAACCAGAAAATGAAATATCTCTACAATGAATATTACAAAATATTGATGAAAAAAATTAAAGAGGACACCAAAAAGTGGAAAGATAGTCCATATTCATGGATCAAGTGAATCAATATTATTAAAATGTCCATATTACCCAAAACAATCTATAGATTCAATGCAATCCCTATCAAAATACCAATGACATTCTTCACAGAAATAGAAAAAATAATCCTAAAACTTACATATAATTACAAAAGACCCAGAAGAGCCAAAGCTATCCTGAGTAAAAAGAACAAAACTGGAGGAATCACATTACAGGACTTCAGATAATACCACAGAGCTATAGTAATCAAAACCAGCATGGTACTGGAATAAAAGCAGACACATAGACCAATGGAACAGAATAGAGAACCCAGAAATAAATTCATACATCTACAGTCAACTCATTTTTGACAACGTTGCCAAGGATATACATTGGAGAAAATTCAGTCTCTTCAATAAATGGTGCTGGGAAAACTGGTCATCCACATGCAGAAAAATGAACCTAGACCTCTATCCCTCACCATATACAAAAAGTCCAATCAAAATGAATTAAAGACTTCAATTAAAGACCTCATACTATGAAACTGCTACAGGATATTGGGGAAACTCTCCAGGATATTGGTCTGGGCAAAGATTTCTATAGTAATACTTCACAAACATAGGGAACCAAAACAAAAATGGACAAATGGTATCACATCATGTTTGAAAGCTTCTACACAGCAAATGAAACAATTAACAAAATGAAGAGACAACCCTCAAAATGTGACAACATTTTTGCAAACTACCCATCTGACAAAGGATTAATAACTGGTACAAATAAGGAGCTCAAACAATCCCATAGGAAAAAAGCTAATAATCTGATCAAAAAATGGGCAATAAACCTGAATGGACTTTTCTCAAATAAGACAAATAGCAAACAAGCATGTGCTGGTTAATGGGCACAAAAAGTAGTTGGAAAGAATGAATGAGACCTAGTATTTGGCAGTATAATAGGGTGACTGTGGTCAACAGTAATTTGATTGTATATTTTTAAATAACTAAAAGAATATAATTGGATTACTTGTAACACAAAGAATAGATGCTTGAAGGGATGGATGTGTCATTTACCATGATGTTATTATTACACATTCCGTGCTTATATCAAAGTATATCATGTACCCCATAAATATCTACACCTAATATGTATCCACAAAAATTAAAAATTCACTATTTTAAAGGGAGTAAGTGAGAGCAAGGAGAGGAACATCAAGGCGAGGCTGTTGCATATGGAAAACAGTGCAGAAACACCAAATGGGACCAGAGGAACCCTTGCCCTGTCCCTTTGGCATTTAGCACTGTCATGGGTATAGACTCCTAAACAGCACTTACCAGCCTGTGATCTATATTTCTGAGTGCAGAATGTGGAATGGAGGGAATGGGTAAAGCAGGATCTATAAATTCGATCATCTTGTGTCTACCATCTCCAGCAAAAACTTTGACATCAGATCTATTCATCATCATCATCATCATCATCATCATCATCTATTGTCATTATTATTATGATTTTATGCAACTGCCAATATTACTCCTATTGTGATTATGATGCCTAAGCCTCATTTACTGTGAGGAAAGCATGGTGCTCTTCCATTTTACATAGTTTGATTTAATCTTCTGGCAATGCAGGCAGTGTTCCTTGTGTCTGTGAAAGCTGAAACTGCATAAAGCAAGCACAATAATCAACAGGAAAAAGTGCAATATTTTGTGACTTTTAAAAAATTGATGTCAAACATTAAAAATGTACTTTTTTTACAGTTGGGGATAAATGTATAGGGATATGAAAAAATATAATATGTATTCAGTACACCCTAATTTAAACATATTAGAAACACTGACAACCAAAGTGTTTTATTTCTTCATTAAAACAATTTACCTAAAATAGCTAGATTAGCTTGCCTCCTGTTCATCATATGACTCACTATACAAAGCAGGCATCCTTGGTGACCTGTCATACTCCTTTCTAAGTTGAGATCAACTTCTAACATTTTATCCTCTGCACTTCAATGTCACAAATTATCTCTGAGAATCCATTTCATGTGAAGTTTTTTCCCATCATCTGTAAGTCTGGGACATTTTCAACCTTTTCGTCACAATCACTTTTCTCATTTATGTTGATGAGTTCATCTTTGCTAAGTTCTTAGCCTGCATGTCTAGAGTCCCTTGAATAGCAAAATGTCAAGGTTTCCAAGGTCAGCTGTTTGGTCTCCATTTGGCTTCCATTTAAATTTTAATCCCAGTGTTATCATTTTTCATTTCTTTGCTGCACTTTCACCTCTGTTTCTCACTTCTGCTTTTCAATTATCAATTTTTGTAAAATGTCACATAGATTTACCACTGGGAGAGAAGGAAGCAACACAACTACACATTTTGCTGTCTGTGTGTGGACTGATTAGCAGATACACAGTCAGCAATCACTGAAAGAGTTTGGAAGAAGTGATGTGACTGGTCACTGGTCATGCTAGGCATCTCTCACGTATGTAGTGATTTGTGAACTAAAGAACTAACAGCAAAGTTTGTACTTCATGCCTTTACTCAAAATTAATATACCATAGTAATTAAAACTTGAGTCATGCTTTTGGAGGACTTTGTCATTTACCTAAACTGTGATAAGTAAAACTTGTGCATCTCAGAAATGTTTACAAAGTGAGGACTGCCTATACTATGAAGTAGGAACTATGAGTTTGCCTATGATATGGAAAAGAAAATTGAGGCACAGCAAGATTATATGATTAACCCAATGATTATAGGTATTAAGGGGTAAAGGCTGATTTAGATTTTAAAATTCAGGTAGCCTCATTACAGATATTATAGCTTAACTTCACATTGCTTGGCATCAGATGGCATCTCAAACCCTGACTTCACATTCTTTGTCTCGACTCGAACTCTGACTGTGATCTCAGTCAATTAAGCTTCCTGGAAAATATAGTTGATTTTGCAGCAGCTCTAGTTCCTCAAGAACCCTACCTCCTGCTAATGCCAGAGTCTCCAGCTTCTCAAATTTCACGAAACTGTTTCTCGAGACTCAATTTACTTAAGACTGTTTTTAAAGACTATAGCCTATAACAAGTATAATATTACAGTGTACTACAGGTACAATAGTGTTCATATTTGAAGCTTTTTCTTGTATCCTTCAACTCCCTGATTATGGCAATTTGGCTGACACTTTGAAGCTTTCCTTCTTTCTCAACTGTCCTCCGGTCCTGGGCTTTTACCAGAAACACTCTCTTGGTGTCTTTAAAGTTTTTTCTCACTAATATCTGCCAGCAAAGGAGGACTATATGGCACCCCTATTTTCCTCCCTGGTAGTCCGTTTGCATTTGTATATTTTCAGGAGAGTGCACCAACCCTGTTTTGGAAAGGCAAGAATTCCTTTTTAATCTCTAGTCATTTCAGTTTGTTATTCCCTCTGAAAAATGGTAATGAAAGTGGAGAAGATAGTGGTCACACTGGCACTCTGCAAAGCTGAGATGCTAGCTAGTGATGGCTCCAGAATGATGGTGTGGGAGTTGGAGCCAGCGTAATATAAAAGAAGCCAGCCCAGGGATGAGACCTATAGTCTGCCTGTAAAAAATAGCTCCATCATCTGCCGTCTCTGTGACTTAGGGCAAGCAGCATTTCAGAAACTCGGTGTCCGCCTTTATAACATAAAGAAAAGTTCTAACTCTCATAACCAACATCAGTGAAGATTCAAATATTGTTACTATAAAGTGGCTGACACATGTAAAAGTCAAGCAAAAATTAGATTTTATTATTAGGGCTTGAAAGAGTGAGGCACAGTGGCATATACAATTATACACAAAGGTGATTGATTGATTGATTGATTGATTGAATGAATGATAGCATCCAGAAGTCCTTTGTAGTGTCTCCCAAAATCTGTTCTCTAATCATTGTTGTGAAGGCCACTTTATTAACTAAACCCTGGATAACATACCTCTAAATATGTCTGGGTGCATCCTCTTGAATTTTACAAGTATAACCAACTAATTGCAGTCAGTATTATAAGCCTTAGTTGAGAAGAGATACTTGCCAATAGGTTGTTCTCCTAAGCTAAGCTGTGTGATAAACTAGAGATAACTCCTGAATTCAAACTCCAGCTCTACTTTTCTGACATTGTGTTGTCACAAATTATTGAGAGTCCTCAGTTAAAAACAATCTATCTACCTGTGGCCCCATCGCAGTGTCTGATGAACCAAGCACATAGAAAAGTACATGTTGACATAGGCCATCTCTTGCTCCAGAAGTGTTCACTACAGAAAGCCTAACCATTTGTCACACAGGGTCAGATCTCAAAGTCCTTTCCCTTATTCTTTGAGTTTTTAATTTTCATTTAGTTTTCTCTCAATGTCATCATGCCTATGTTTAGGCTGGTCCTCCTGATACTTTGTCCTCAATTAAAATATGGATAAATAAGATGATCTCTAATACCAGCTTTATAGAAAGTAGGTAGAATCAGGCAAGATTCTCTCTAGTTTGTAATACAACTTGACTTGAATCAGCTTTGTGAGTTAGGAGTTTGTACTCTAGAGAGATTCAAACTGAGAACTATTCCTTTGGGCTCCTTTGTTGTAAAGTCCATTGAACACAATGAGGGCATTTGGACATGGTTTAGCATTTCCTCACAAAATCCAATGCAGAGTTTCTTGTGAAGTTGCAAGAAAAATGACAACGAAGTCAAATGTGTTATTCATTGAGTTAACTTAAGCAATATATGTTGACTCAGAAAATAAAATATTACAAAAAGTAGAGACAGAACAAGGGGAAGAAAATGCCAAGCAAAACCTCAGATTCAATCCTTGAAAGGACAGCAGTTCTACAAATTGTAGCATATAACCATCAAATTCTGTTTTCTTATGAATATAGATACATTTTCCCATGTAGATAATATGTTTACAACTAGAATTGTGGTCTACATATTGAATAGCAGCCTGTTATTTTTATTTGACAATATGTTCTGAACATCTTTCTACATCTGTAAAAGTATTTTGTTATGCGCTTGTAATAGCTTATTGTATATAGGCACAATTATTTCTTTTGTGCATATCCTGAATTATACCCTTCAAATAAAGCCTTAGAAAGAATAATTCTGGGTTAAAGTCTGTAAACATATTCCTAGTTGCAGGTACCTATGGACTGACCTGAGTTTGAATTCCAGTTCTTCCACATACTAGCAGTATGATATTAGCTGTTAATTTCAAATTATGACTTGGCCTAAATAAATCGGTTTTATTCTTCAAAAGATCATCTTCAAACTGTGATGGAATCTTCAATTTTGGACAATTTACAATTTTTGCCATCTCTAATGCAATGTGCATACACTAGAAATAGAATATATTTTCTATCACCTAATCCTCAATACCACTGTTATGTCAGCTGTGTTTCTTTTAATTTGTGCTATTCTGATAGCAAACGTTGAGACAAGGAATTGGCTGCACGTATTTTATTTGTGAGATTATCCCAGGAAGTAGGAGGAAGAGTGTCTGGAGAGTGATGCAGGGAAGGAGGGAATGTCAATATATGGGGCATGGCCCAGCAGATTCTGAAGGCAACAGGGACTCAGCTGTGTGGGACCTCTGCGAAAGGTAGCGAGAAATCTCCAGATTTGTCCTGTTCCACACATAGGAAACAGGGGTGATTACTTCTAATCAAAAACCACCTCCCTGGGTAATAATACCTCAAAATGCCTAGAATTGGATCTAGCGATTCCAAGTGCTTCAAAAAAGACACAGGGCTAGATGCAGAAACAGGACTGTCAGAGTGAGTCTAGGCTTAGGTGAAACTGTTCACTGGAACTGTGACTGAAGTCATAAGTAAGACAAAGGTCCATGATTTGGGGCAGCAAAAACACCTGTTACTTTAGTCCAGTGTAATAGGCAGAAAATTTGACCTCAAAGAGATTAATTAATTTGCTTGAGAGCACTCAGCCAGTAATTGGCAGAAACAGGCTTCAAACTCTGATTTTCTGGCTCCAACCCCCACATTCTTCCCATCACACCACACTGCCTCCAAGAAAGCCCAGCACTTGGTGCTTGTATGGAAGCTCCAGGCTTCTGCTCTGGGCCACAGCTGTTTGGGCATAGCACGATGGTGTGCTCTGCTGTATACCATCCATTCAACCTCTAAATCCCCTACAGCCTCAGTGTTCAGACATAAGGGCTGCATCCCTTTTATCTATCCAAACCCCTGGTTTTTTGCTTCACAGAATCAGTGCCCTTGTACAAATCATTTCAAACAGTGCATTGCAATAAATTGATGGGTTGTGAAATTAGTTTAGTAAGACTTGATTAGCATTTTAAAAATAAAATTGATGAAAATATCAGAAGTGTGTGGTTTCTGTCACTTTATCAAAGGAAAAAATATGTATTCATGTGTACGTGAGTGTGTATGAGCATGCGTGTGTATGTATACGTGTGTGTGTGCTGAGTCTCTACAAGAAATTTATTTCATATGATGGGATGTGGATAAGAAACTTTGAAAGTCACTGAATCATAGGTTCAAAATACAGACTCGATAATGGTCAAAATGCATGGGTTCAAATCCCAACTCCACCACATACTAGCCAGATATGTTTCAGTCTTCGTATCCATAAAATGTGGGTAACCTCAAGGGCTGTTGAAGAATAAATGAATTGCTACATGTAGAAAGCTGAGAAGAGTGCCTAGCACATTAGGATTACTCAGTAACTGTTACTTATCATTGTAAAAGCATAATCAATATATGAAGTACAAAGTTTGTCTGTAATTTTTGTTCAATATGGAACAAGGGAAAAGAAAATCATCAAGTATTTTCAATTATTTGGAAAGACATACTATGGGGATTGAATTAAAATAGCATTTTCACTACATTTATTTTGTATTCTCTCCCAACTGCCCCTCACTACCCAGTGTTCTAGCTCTATAAACACAGTATTTATCAACTTCAACAATGAAGGTCTTAGGAAAATTAATGTAAAATATTTAGTAAGCTAAAATTTCATTCAAAAATATGCATTTTTCTAGTATTCAGGAGGATAAATGAACTGTATAATATGGTCTCGTTCCATAAATAGTCTTGCAGTCTAAACAAATGACTCTCAAATTGCCATAAACTAAGGCAGGATTATTATACCTTCCGGCTCAGAAAGAACACTGTAACTCAGGCTTTGTGAAAGTGCCAGTGACTTTGAACCACTGCATAAGTGTGGGTGTGTTCTGTGTATGTAATCTAGAGTAGTCATTTCTGAATTGATTGCACACAAAATTCATCCGAGGGAACACTGAAAATCATTTCCAGTTGCATTGGGCCAATTGCATAGAAAACACTGAGAGTGTCCCCAAATCCATTCTATAAAAAATGCCCCTAGAAAGTGACGGTGGATCGAAAGATAAGCAATTTTGAAAATACCTTGACTGAAATTAGCTGACTGCTCATTCTCGCTTGAAATAATGCCATTATAATTATTTTTAGTGTATCTCCAACAATTATACAATAAGTTGATTTTCACTGCTTCTTCAAGAACAACCTTCAAAAATCATGGACACTGGGATTCTGAAATATCAGGAGAAGATCAAGAGAATGCTTTTTCCAGGGCCCCAATCATGATAAGAACCCTTTCCTCAGCATCCTTGACATGTTTTGTTAGATGTGATCGAAGGATTCTAGTCATCGGTAGTCATTTGTCTCCAATAAAACTTTACAGTTGCTTTCATAAACAGGCTTCAAAGTTCTTGTAGTCATAAATCATCTGGACTCTTATTTGCTTATATTTTTCTTTAAAAACTGTCTTATAAAAATTAGGTATACTTTAAGGGAGAGTATATATGCCCTATAAGTAAACATTTTGTGTTACTAGATGTACTGGCTTTATTTTTTCTAATGCACATTTAAATAAGAAAATAACAATTAACATGAAATATGTTAGTTCTTACACCACCTAAAATCATCTGTTAAAACCACCCTTTGGGAAACACTCTTTATGAGTAAGAGGAAATAAGCCTCCTATTTGTCTCACCTAACAGCCCTTCAAATGCATAGATCTGTGAACCTTTTTCTTCCCCAGGCGAAATATCTATAACTTCCTTAACTACTTCTTCTGTGAAACGATTTCCTGACTGCTCACTATCCTAGCAACCTTCTTTTAGGTGCTCTCTGGTTTGTCGAAGTAGCTTTTAAACTGTGGAAGCTTCTCTAAAGTGTTGATTTCTTGTCTCCAGAAAATGTAAGCATTCCACTATAGCTTCCTTTTCTGAGTCATAGGCCTGAGGAATTCGCTTCTAGAAAATGTAAATGAATCAGCTGTAGGATGCAGAATGTCTTATGGCTCTGGAGCATTAGCTTTGTGTTTCTTTGATAGGGGATGTGGTAGTAAAAGAGTGCCTTCATATGAAGATATTGAGCAAAATTTCGAAGTTTTTTACAAGGAGGACTAGCATAAAGCAAATGAACCACTCATTCCTTATTTTAATTGACCTGTTCATTTTGCAATAGTTGTAGATTCACACACAGTTGTAAGAAATAATGAGAGATCCTGTGTTCCCATTACCAGTTTCTCCCTGTGTCAACATCTTGTACTGTGCTGTAATACAATATCACAACCATGATGATTACATTCATGTTGTCAAAATATGAACATTTTCTATCAATACAAAATCCCTTATATTGCCCTTTTATGGTCAGTTTCTTCTCAACCTCAACACCGGGCACTCACTAAACTGTTCTCCATCCTGTAATTTTTGTCCTATTATGAATGTTATATAAAAGGACTCATAGAGAATTCAACCTTTGAGATTGGCTTTTTAAATTTAACTTCATTCTCTAGAGATTCATGGAGTGGCATGTATCAACTACTTTTTTTTTTTTTTCTTTTTTTCCCCTTTTACTTACTTCTTTTCATTGCTGAGTAGTTTTCTGTTGTGTGGATGTACCACGGTTTGTTTAACCATTCACCTGTCAAAAGATAATTGCATCGTTTCCAGTTTGGAGCCATTACAAACAAGACTGTGAAATTTGTGTACAAAGCTTTGTATAATCATGATTTTTTATTTCTCTGAAAGAAATATCAAGGAGTACAATTGTTGGGCCATATGGAAGTGGCATGTATACTTTTTAAAGAATCTGTCAAACTATATTCCGAGTATCTCTACAATTTTATATTCCTACCAGCAATGTATGAATGATCCACATCCTGGAGAGCATTCGGTGCTGTCACTATTTTTTACTTTAGACATTCTGATAGCTCTATAGTGACATCTCATTGTGGTTTTAATTTGCATTTATCTACTGGCTGATGATGTTGGACATCTTTAATGTGTTTATTTGCCATCTGAGTATCCTGTTTGGTGAAATTTCTCTTTATGTCATTGGCCCAGTTGTAATTGGATCATTTACTTACTGTTGTTTTCAGAGTTAATTGTACTAGATACTAGCTCTTTGTTAGATATGTGGCTTGAAAATACTTTCTCGGGCTGGGCGCAGTGGCTTATGCCTGTAATCCTGGCACTTCGGGAGGCTCAGGTAGGCCAATCGCGGGGTGTGGTGGTGCGTGCCTGTAATCTCAGCTACTCAGGAGACTGAAGCGGCAGACTTGCTGGAACCCGGGAGGCGGAGATTGCAGTGCAGTGAACTGAGACTGCACCGTTGCACTCCAACCGTGCGCGACAGTGAGAGCGGAAGTCCATCTCAAAAATAAATGAATAAATAAATAAATAAAATATTTTCTCTCACTCTGTAACTTGTTTTTCAATCCCATGAACAGAGTCTTTTGTAGAATTAAAGTTTTTTATTTGGTAAAGTCAAATTTAGCTTTACAGATTATGCACTCTTTGTTTAGTGTTATAGTATTATAGATACCAAATATTTTTTTACCATTTTTTCTAAAAGTTTTAGAGTTTTAAAAACTTATCTTTTCTCTACTAAATTTCTTTTGAGTTGTCAAAAATAAATTGCCCATATTTTTGTGGGTTTATTTCCAAGTTCTCTTTCTTCTTCATTGATTTATGTGTCCCTCTTTCTACCGCTGTCACAGTCTTCATTACTGTAGACATAAGTTTTAAAATTGAGTAGACTAATTTCTCTTTTTATTCTTTCTTCCTTCTTTTCTTTGTTGTTTTCCTTCTTTCCAGCTTTCCTTCTTTCTTTCTCATTTTTTTTCAAAAATTGTTTCAGCTATTCTTTGCCTTTCTATATAAATTTTAAAATAATAGTAATATAACAATTAATTACAGTTTTATAAGTAAAATAATTGTACACAAAAATATCTTGCTGGGAATTTGATTGTACTTGTATTAAACCTGTAAATCAGGTTTGGGAACAACTAACATCTGTACTATATTGAATATTCTAATTCATGAACACTGTGTATCTGTCCGTTTATACAGATGTTTGCCTTGTTTTATCAGTTTTTTGTAGTTTTTTAGCATAAAAACCCTGGTCATGTTTTGTTTAGATTTAATTACTAACTTTCTGAGTGATTGCAAATGATATTTTATTTTATTTTTGTATCTGTTCATTGATAGTATATGGAAATAGAATTTATGTTTTTATTTTTATCTTGAATTCTGCAACCTTGTTGATCTCACTTATTAATTCCAGAAGTCATTTTGTAGATTTTTTTTTTTTCTTGACAGCATCTCACTTTGTTACCCAGGCTGGAGTGCAGTGGCGCAATCTTGCCTCACTTTAGCCTCGACTTCCTGAGTTCAAGAGATTCTCCTGCCTCAGTCCCCCAAGTAGCTGGGACTACAGATGCATGCCATCATGCCAGGCTAATTTTTGTGTTTTTTTGTAGACATGCATTTGTTTCATCATTTTGCCTGGTCTGGTCTCAAACTCCTGGACTCAAGATCCATCCACTTGGGCCTCTCAAAGTGCTGGGATTATAAGCTTGAGCCACGGTGCCTGCCCTGTAGATTCTTGCCTTATTGCAATGACTACACATTACATCTATGTGTGTGTATAGTGTCTATATATGTGTGTGTATATATGCATACGTATGTGCATGTATATATGTGTTTACATATACTTATGAAGGTATATGTATATGTATTAAATATAACAAACCTATATACATTTATATGTATATATCTTCATTAAATGAACTGTGACATATTCCACCTTCCCTATTTCTCTGTTTTCCAGAAGAGATAGTTTAGAATTGATGTTAATTTATCTTTAATTGTTTTGTAGAACACTCCAGTGAAACTGAGTCTGGATATTTTTTTGGAGGGTTGTTTTAAAAATTATGAATTCAAATTTCCTAATAGTTATAGGACTATCCAAATGATATATTTCATGTTTGGTTGTGATATTTTGTATTTTTTTAAAGACTCAATCATTTTGTCAAAGTTTCAGATTTATGAGATACAGCTGTTTGTGGCATTCCTTTATTATTATTTTGATGCCCGTAGTGACACAGAGTGTTTCATTCCTGATACTGGTTTTTCTCTCTTTCCTTTGTCAGTTTTGCCAGTTTTGTCAATTTTATTGATTTTTTTCAAAGAAGTAGCTTGTTGCTTCATAAATTTTTCTTTGTTATTTTTTAATTTCATTGATTTCTGCTCTCTTCCCTCTTCCTTCTGCTACTTTTGCTTTCCTTTTTCTAAGTTCTTGAGCTTGCAGCTTGGATGATTGACTTGAACTGTTTTCTAGTGCATGCAGTTAGTCCTGTAAATTTCACCAAGCATTATTTTAGACAAATGTAACAAATTTTAATATGTTGTATCTTCATTGTCAATCAGTTGGATGTATTTTTTATTACACCTGAGCCTTCCTGTTTGATCCAATTTATTATTTAAAAGTGTGTAGTTTTCAAGTGTTTGAAAGTTTTCCTACTACTTTCTGTTATTGAGAATCTGTGATACTCTATTTTGGTCAAATAATATACGCTACTTGATTTCAACTATTTTTAACTTGTTGAGGTTTGTTTAGTGGCCCACAATACATTCTGTCTTGACATATATTCAGTGAAAACTTGAAAAGAATGTACATTTGGCTGTGGTTGAAGACTGCTGGCTAATGGTGTTGAGTTCTTCTGTAAACTTGCTGATATTCTGTCTCCTTGTTGTATCAGTCATGTGGAGAATGATGTGGATGTCTCAAACTACAATTGTGAATTTGTCTATTTCTCCTTTCAGTTCTATCGACAGAACTGTTTTTTCAGTTCTATCAGTTATTTCACATATTTTGCAGCGTTGTTTTTAGTGTACACACTTTTTTTTTTTTTTTTTTTTAGACAGAGTCTTGCTCTGTCGCCCAGGCTGGAGTGCAGTTTCACCTCGTCAGCTCACTGCAACCTCCGTCTCCTGGGTTCAAGCAATACTCCTGCCTCAGCCTCCCGAGTAGCTGGGATTACAGGCTCCCGCCACCACGCCTGGCTAATTTTTTGTATTTTTAGTAGAGACGGGGTTTCACCGTGTTAGCCAGGATGGTCTCGATCTCCTGACCTCATGATCTGCCCGCCTCGGCCTCCCAAAGTGCCGAGATTACAAACGTGAGCCACTGTGCCCGGCCTGGTGTACACACTTTTATAATTGCTACGACTTCTTGGTGTATTGACCCTTTTATCAGTATATAATACATCCCTCTGGTTCTGGTAATTTTCTTTGCTCTGAAGATAAGATATATTATCTAATATTAATATAGCCACTCTAAGTTTCCTTTGATTAATACTTCATGAGATATCTTTTGCCATTGTCTTAATTTCAACCTGTCTATTTTGTCATATCTGTAGTAAGTTTTTTGTAAATAACATAGTTGGGTCATGGTTTATAATCCTATCCAATAATCCCTGTCTTTTAAGTGGTGACTTCAGGCCATTTATATTTTATTTTAATATATTAAAATTTACCATTTAATATTTTGTTTTCTGTATGCTTTCTGTTTGTCTCTTCTCTGCTTTCTTTTTCTTATTATGGATTACTTGAATATTTATTTAAAATTCCATTTTGCTTTATCTATAGTGCTTTTGAATACATCTCTTTAAATAGCTTTATTAGTAACTGCTAGGTATTATTCTCTATTATATACAAGTAATTTGTTACAGTTTACTGGCATCATCATTTTATCAGTATGAATAAAATACAGAAATCTTATTTCTTTTTGTGCCCCTTTATCTTTCTCCTTTGGTAATATAATTGTTTTAATTATTTCCTCTGCATACACTTAGAAGCATGTTACACAACATTACAATTTTTGCTTCAAGTGTCCCAAACATAATTTAGAAAACTCAAGAGAAAAATGAAAGCTTATTGAATCTACCCACATTTTTTGCTTACTGTGTTCCTTCTACCTTCTTGATGTTCCAAAATTCTTTCTTTTATTTTTTCTTTTTATTTAGATATCCGAGTATAGTCATTATGTTAGGATAGGCCTGTTGGTGACAAGTTTTCTTAGATTTCTTCATCTGAGATTTTTAAAATTTACTCTTTACACTTAAAGAATATTTTTGACCAGGTGTGGTGGCTCACGCCTGTTATCCCAGCACTTTGGGAGGCCAAGGCAGACAGGTCATGAGGCCAAGAGATTGAGACCATCCTGGGCAACATGGTGAAGCCCCATCTCTACTAAAAATACAAAAATTAGCTGGGCACGGTGGTGCAGGCCTGTAATGCCAGATACTTGGGAGGCTGAGGCAGGAGAATTGCTTGAATGTGGGAGGCGGAGGTTAAAGTGAGCTGAGATGGTGCCACTGCACTCCAGCCCGGGCAACAGAGTGACACTCCATCTCCAAAAACAAAAAATATATTTTCTTAACCACACTAAAAGTATTGCACTCCCTTTTTTCTAGACTCCATGGTTTCTGATGGGAAACCTATTTTCACTTGATTTTTTTGTTTTGTTTTCATTATGGGTAAGATGTCATTTTTCTCAAGTGGCTTTCGAGATGTTTTCCTTTGTTTTTAAAAGTTTAATTATGATGGGTCTTGGTATGGATTCATTGGGGTAGATCCTTTCTTTGGTTTCCTCAGCTCCTTGAATCTGCAGGTTTATGTCTTCCATTGAATGTGGGAAATTTTCAGCCATTATTCAAATTATTTTAGCCCCACCCTCTTTCTTCTGGAACTGGGATGACACAAATTTTAAAACTTGTTATTGACCCCTGGTCACTGAAGTTCTATTAATTATTCTTCAGTCTACTTTCTGTTTTTCAGATTGGATACGTTTTATTGTTTAATCTTTCAGTTTGCTGATTCTTTCCTCTATCTCCTTTTCTGCTATTAAGACTATCAAGCCTATCCCCTGAGGATTTATTATAATTCTAGTTTTTTAGTTTTAATATTTTCATTGATCTTTTTATCCTGTATTTATTTGTTATACTGTTTCTTTGGTGAGGTTTTCCAGTTTTTCATTTGTTTCCGGTGTGTTCATAATTGATTATTGAAGCATTTTATCATCGTTGTTTTTAAATTTTTGTCAGCTCATTCTCTTTCATTTTGATGTATGCATTTATTGTTTTTGTCATACTATTTAAGCTCTTCGGTTCTTAATATGATGAGTAATTTTGAATTCAAACTTGGATATTTTCATATTATTTTATGAGATCATTGAATTTATTTAAACCTTCTGTTTTAACTGATTTTTTTTTTACACTGTGCTAGCAGTCAAAGTGGGAAGTAAAATTCAAAATTGTCTTGTGTATATAAAAATCCATGCATCCTATTCAGTCTCCATTGGTACCTGACTGGTGGGTTCCTCATTACTGCCAAGCAGGGGTGAGAATTCTGGCTATCCATGGAGTCTGCCCTGGAACTGTCGGTAGGAAGCATATTACTGCCAGTGAGTTCAAAGTCCTGGCTCCCTATTTGGCTTTATTTGACACCACTCAAGTGCATCTTGATAATCTCATGGACGTGGAAGTGCAGGTTCCCCACTCGGCCTTTGCATGGGTAAAGATAGGGTCACAGTATTTTCTGGGTGTTTAACCAGTCACAGTAGTTATTTTTAAGTTTTCTGACTTGTTAGGTTGCTATTTTCCTGGCCAACCTCCTAGAGAGAACAGGCTTGTTTTGGGGCACTTTTCATCTACCTCATTTGTAATTCCAGATTCTAGCTTCATCAATTCAGAGATAATTGAGGGAAAAATAAAACTCAGGGCATGCACCACCGTGTCCTTCCTCCAATTCCCTAGACAATCAGCTTTGTTCTCCACAATTTGCAGTCTTCATATGCCTATTTTTATTAGAATGTCCAGGATTCTCCATTGTAATTACTGGGCAAAAGAGGGAAAAGTCTATTTTCTCCACCTTCTCAAAGGCTGAAGACCCCACCTATTTTTTTTTTTTTTAAGTATGAAAGGAGAAAAATATTTTGTTGGACTACTCTGCACTGGGCGTTTGACTTGCAGCATCTCATTTCAAATTTTTACTACTCTCTTGGTGTTTTTCCAGTTGTACAAATGAGGTACTTGGGTCACAGGAAGGTTAGGAAACTTGCCTCAGCTCACACAGATGGAAAAAGAGCTGGAATTTTGAGCCCACATGTGGCTCACTTACCAGCTCCATTATGTTTTGTACTCTCCATCCATTAATTTCTCTAATACTTTCAAGTTAGCAAAAGCTTTGCAAAGCATTCTAACACTTAAGAAAATAATTCTCAAATGTTAGAATACTTGTGTGAGGTTACTTAAAGGAGAAATTATTTATCAAAATTACAGAATTTAAGAATTAGATAAAGATTATTTGATTTACACCAAAAGGTAATGATTTGAACTCAGAATATAAGTCTCCCAGTTCAGATCTTGGCTCTATGCTGTATTTTCTGCTACCATAAAAAGACTTATTTATCATTGAATTGAACACATCTCAGTTGATCATAGCTCTGAAGTGAGAACAGAGTGTTTACAAGGGCAACGGATGACTGGAATTCCCTGGCCTCACTATTATCCTAGCTGTCCTAGCCCTTTCATACACATGCTTCAAATCTCAGCCTTTGGGATGTAAAGCACTTCACAGCTAAGAGTGCACATATGTCATTATGATCATCACCTAATGCTGCGATGGCTTCTCTGTTAGAATGTCTTTCTCTCAGGGAGTGGGAAAGTACTGAATCTTTCCATCTTTACATTTCTGGCACCAGAATTGACCACTGTATCATAGGACCTCAAGAAACAATATTGAGTGAATGTATGGATGAGGAAAATCTGCAAAAATATCCTGCACGTGAGAAAGTAAGTTCTGATTGAATAATCCTTTATTTAGCAAAGGCATATGGCCTACTTTGAAAAAGAATTTAGGATGATTATAAAATTACACAAATTAATCAGTTTCGGAATGTTCTATTTTTTCTGACCTTTCTCAAAATAAAAAAAAAGAATCAATTACTTTGGGGGAGGATATTGCTTTTCTTTAATAAAAATAGGAATAAATAAAACTTGCAAAGCACTTCCTGAGGGCAAATATTTTCATGGGATTATATTGATTACTTTAGCTGCGGTTGAAGATAAGACCATTGATTTTTCTCATTATCTATGAGACTCTAATCAATATTAAGTATTTATTGATTAGCTCTTGTATGTTTGATAAGATCCTCAAGGCTAAGATAACTAAAGAAGAAACAAAACATATGCTTCTGTCTTTTATGTTACTTACCTTGTATTTGAACACACTATTTTCATGGAAGAAATAATGATAAATAATATAAGATGATAGGATTTGAGCTCTGGCTTGCATGAGATATATTACATAATCACAAATGATAGCTTTAAAAAGAGAAGAAAGAAGTAGGTATTGATTGTCTACCATTGTATTAGCCATGATACGAGAAACTTTCATGTTATCTTAAAGGAAAACTTTTTAAAACCAATATTATCAGCCACAATTTTTACCTATTAAAAATCTGAGACTTTGAGGAGCTGAACAACTAGATTAATGCTGCACAGTAACTGAAATAAGTAGGATTCAAATGGAGTTGGAAAGAAAACCTGTGCTCTGTTTAATACATTAAGCCCATTGAGCTAAATAACTAGTAAGTGTTTAATAAATGTGTTTCAAAATTAAAAGAAAAAGAGTAAGAATGAGACAGAAGTGAAGAAATCCACCTGGGGCAAGTGTGGAGACTAAAGATGTGTAGGCTTTGGATGCATAAGGAAGAGAAAATGCAGGGCCTGGAAAGAGTCACAAAGAGTCCCCCAAACAAGGGAGAGCAGACCAGTCTGATCAGGAAAGAGACACAGTGGGAAACAAATGAGGCCTCCGCTGGTAGGGTGAAATAATGAGTAGGGAGTGTACATTGCAGCTAATAGGAAGAAGGAAGAATGGATCAGTTTAAAAGTGTGGTTTCAGTAAAAGAGAGCAATTTAGAGGCGGGGCAGTTTGTCCAGGCCTGAATTTAGTGAACTGCAATTAGAAATGAGTACTTGGTACCCTGAGGAATTGCTTCTCAGATTTGGGTGATGGACAGATGTGAGAGGAGAGAGAAATGACTTGCAAAATTCAAACTGGGGTGATCGCTAGAACCTGCTAAGTCACATGGCAGAGAAGCTTACCGTTGTGTCCTCATCACTTGTTAGTTTTTACCACTTTGAACCTTAGTTTTACTGTCATGAATATGGGGTTGCCAGGCAAATTCAGTGAAATAAGATACATAAAGAACCTAGTCCACAGTAGCTTTCCAATAACTGTGAGTTTATATTGCTGGGTGAATGGCAGTGTTTTTCAAAGGGAAAGAAATCACAGGTAACTGGAAGGATTGAGTTTACCTTGGGAGCTCTAATGCTTTCCTGGAGAGACTCCACACACATTTATAGAAATAAATTTAATCTGGACCCCGAAATAGGTCAGAGGTCCTCAATCCCCGAAATCAGATAACAAGCTCTGTGCCCTGAGATTCTTAGGTAAAAACAGCTAGGAGCTGCCGGTGCCTGTGATAGTGCAGATGGCTTCTGCTGAGCCAGCTGGCTGAATTGAAAACCCAAAGTAGGTCAAATACACATTACCTGAAATTTCTGGGGAATGTGGAGCCTTCTGCTTTGCCTGTGACATGTCCTCGGCTTCTGTGCTTGCTTTGTGTCGATCTGGGCTGGTGCCCTTTTGAACTTAGAAGAATGGTAATTCCCCACATCACTTCTGGTGGCCCCTATCTTTTTATCATACTATACTTTCTAAGTACCCCTCCTTTTTCCTTTAACTCTACAGTCTCTTTCTGGGCTTTATAACTGTCCTGTTACAAGGTTATCTTACATTATACCCATTATACAAGGGGATAAACTGAGATACAGAAAGGTTAAGGGATTTATCTGGGATAGCCTATTAGAGTAAAGCCAGAGTTACGGTTCTGTGGGGAAGAATGAGGTCTTAAAAACATGACAGCCATCAACTAGTCCAGGGGTTGGCAAACTTTGTAAAGGATCAGCCAGTGAATATTTTAGGCTTTGTAGGCTGCATATCATCCCCATTACTGTTGTTGCTGCTGCTTTTCCTCCTCTACCTTTAAAAGAGTAAACAAACCTTCTTAGCCTGCAGGCTGTACAAATATTATAGTCCATGAGCCAAATTTGGATCAAAGTTTGCCAACCCTGAATTACTTTAATCCTTTCATTGTATACATGAGGTGACAAAAAGACAGAGGAACTTAGCGAGGCACCCAGGTGTCACCACGTCTAGAGAGTGGTGGAGCTGGGCTAGACTTCAGGTTTCCTCAACAACATTTTTCTCCTTGCCATAGTTCAATTTCTCAGACACTTGCCAGTTGCAGGAAGTAGTTTTACCTATTTAAATTCCAAAACGGGCCATTTGAAAGGCCATGGAGATTGAGGTACCAAGGTTTGTCTCCTTGTCTCTGTATCTATGTTTGTCTCTTGCTCTTTAATGTAATTTTCACTAAGTCCAAAGATTGTTTGAGGTGCTGTAAAAACGTACAAATATTTCACAATAATAAATAAATAATAAAAATCACATGGTACAAACAATAAAACAGGGAAATAATAATGCTAACAGAAAGATTAGCAGTAAGTATTGAACTTTGCCTCTGGCTTCCTGATGCCTATAACAAAGAGAAGTTCATGGTTAGTCACAAAACTCAGTGTTCACATATTTAAAATGAATCAGTTGTTTGTTGGAGCACATATTTTGTGATTTTAAGAATCAGTAGACATTTCTCCAGGGGCTCTATGTGAACAGTTCATGGTACAAAGCCATGTTCAGGGTTTATATCTCATAATTATTATAATCAGGCTACACTGTTTATTGGCTAGACCATGGCCTATGGAGCTGACAACCTGTGTTGGAATCTTATTCTGGTACATTCTTGCAATGCGAAATTGGCAAGTCCTTTGGCCTTTCTTATCCTCCATGTCCTCATCTGTGAAATAGGAACTAAGAATAGCTACCTGAGAGCTTATAGTGAGGAATAGTAAATATACATAAAGCCTGTAGAAGAGACTGGCTCATGATCAATTCAATGAACAGTTACTATTATGATTGCTGTCTGTAGATTCTTGACTTGCATTTTGAAGGAGTGATGATTGTTAAAGTACAGACAACTCAGAACTGATTTGGTATTAGATGAATGCTTAGTGATTCTTGGCAAATGCCTGAATATGAATGATTAGACATTAGATGTTTCAAGTTTATGTATGAGATGATGGGATCTTATTTTTTTTAGCAGGAATGGGCACCCACAGTCATATTAAAAAATAAAGCACATTTGATGTTGTTAAGGTAAAGCCCAACAAAGCCACAGCTGATATTTCATCTTGCAAATCTCTACCTCGAACTTATTTGTTCACTCTCTCTAATCTCCATACTTGGGTATAAGATAGAGCAAATACTCATGGAATATGGACAACAATAATAATAGCGTTGCATTTGCATGTCAGCTTGATAGAGGTGAAAATAAAAATGCTTATTTCAACTCAGTATTATCTTTCATGATTTGTATTAATGATATCACAGCCTCAGTGTTTAAAGCCAAGTTTGGAAATTTGCAGATGCTACTAAATTATGAGAAAACAACAAATAATGAGGCACAGTGCATTCTGATGGAGGAGAAATTTGCTCATTTGGGCACCTCAGGCTAATAGAGAGCTAATGGATGGCAAATACAGTTTGTGTAGATAAATGTTGAATAATGAGTTTTGAAAAACAGACTAAAGAGAGGGAATGCCTAATGAATTGAAAGTGCTTTAGCACAATAAATCAAAGAAGGTTGATATGTGAATAAAGGGGATGGTCTAAACGTGCAAACTCAAATTGTTTTTTTCTTTTCAGCAAAGGGCAGAAAGTAAATAACACTTTCTAACTTGCAGTAATCAGCATTTCAGAGAGCAGAAATAGGAGGAGCTTTGAAATCTGTTCCATGTGCATTTAATTTCTGCTCTTTTTCCAAAATCATATGATTTGGAGCAATTCTGTTGATCTACCTGAATTCCATTTTCTTCATCTGAAAATAAGAATAGTAGTATTTGTCAGGGCTATTGATATGGTGCTGTCAGGTGAATTGCATAAGGGTCTCTGGGCTGAGAGGCCATCACTCACATTGCAAATGTCATAGATTTGTCTAATACATTTATAGCAACCATGTTCTTTATAGATAGACTCAAAGTTTCATGTTTGTTTATTTTGTTTTAATCAATATATACATAATAAAAACACTTCTATATAGAGGCAAAATATATTGAGAAAGGGGCACTTTTTTTTTCTAAATTGCTAAAGGCACAACAGCAATTGGTGTGGGGGCTAAAGATTTCCTGGCTGGAGGCATGTACAGCCCCAGGGGGATGAGTTTTGGGGTGAGATGGGCACCAGCTCTGAAGGCACCTCTCTCCAGATTGGTGCTGCTCACTGATAAGAGATGACTGCTTTGCCAGGGGTCAGTGTGAGACTACAGAACAGTAGAAGGAAAATCAATACGCTGGGAGCCACAGGAAGAATCCACCATGGTGGGCACTGCTGCCCTCAGTGCTCCTATAGGATCTTACCTTTAAAAAGCTGAACTGCATGTGTCTTTATAGTAGAATAATTTGTAGTCCTTTGAGTAAGATACATGCACACTTATGCTTATTGCAGCACTAGTACAATAGCAAAGACTTGGAACCACCCCAAATGCCCATCAATGATAGACTGACTGAAGAAAATGTGGCACATATACACCATGGAATAACATGCAGCCATAGAAAAAGATGAGTTCATGTCCTTTGCAGGGACATAGATGAAGCTGGAAACCATCATTCTCAGCAAACTAACACAGGAACAGAAAACCAAACACCACATGTTCTCACTCATAAGTGAGAGTTGAACAATGAGAACACATGGACACAAGAAGGGAAACATCACACACCAGGGCCTGTCAGGGGATGACAGGCTAGGGGAGGGAGAGCATTAGGACAAATATCTAATGCATGAGGGTCTTAAAAGCTAGACGATGGGTTGATGGGTGCAGCAAGCCACCACGGCATATGTATACCTATGTAACAAAGCTGCATGTTCTGCAAATGTATCTCAGAACTTAAGGTAAAAACAAAACAAAAAAAAAAAAAAAAAAAAGTTGCACTTGAATTGTCAATTTCCTTATCTGGCTCTTTCCCTTTCCCATGAGCTCCTTGGAAGGTTGGAAGCTAACCTTACTATCCCTGCTTCCACAGGAAGGTGCCTGAAGCCTGTTTTACACTTGGTACGTTGTTTCTGAAAACGTGATGAATGAGTCTCTCTTCTGTTGCCTCCCATGGAGGTCAGTGTCGTATTTCTAGGCTTAGTTCTTCTAAATTGTCTTGATTTTTTTTTTAATACGCACCTTTTTTTTTTCTTCTATTCTGAATTTTTGGTTTGTGTCAGCCAACATTTACTGAATGCATAATATGTAGCAATCATTTTCATTCTTTATTTTAATCTTTAGTTAATCTTATGAAATAAACAATCTTATGAAATAAACATCATTAGCCCCATTTTCTAGATGAATAAGTTGAGGCTTAGATAGAAAAATAGTAAATTGCTCAACATTGCATAGTGAGCAGATTGCAGAGCAGAGATTCAAAACTAAGTTTGTTTTCAAACTGCTCTTAAAGATTTTTCAAGGTGGGTCCCTGAACATTCTTTCCCATGCTACTCTCAAAAGTTATTCTAATGTTTTCTTATTTTCATTGACATACACAAACGTGAAGTAATTACACCCCACTATTGCATCATGTGGCTCCTAACGTTCCAGTATCCTTGCTGTGTAAATAACTCAACATTCACTATTTGTCTTTAGTTCTCACTTGTGCTTAGATGAATAACCTATTCTACTAGCCTGAATTTTTTTCATATTTTATATCTATTTATCAAAACTCATTTATAGGAACATATGGGAGCCCTGCTGAAAGGATTATAGAAAAATCCCTTTGGGCAAGAGGTGTGCATGAAAAAATAGTTTATTTCATCACTCTCATGCAAAAATTTTCAATAGCTCCTTCTTGCTGATTTAATCAACTCAATTGCTGGCAACTTAGTATCCATTCTTTAGGGGACTGGACATTCATTTCTAAATGCATTTCCTTCATACTCCATGACACAAACTCCCTCACATGGCCTTCACATGTCTAGCTTCCAAAATAGCCTGTATGCTCTTCACAGATAGGAGGCATATCATATTTATTCCAACGAACTATTTGGGGAACTGTATTCCCTAGCTCTGGGAAAATTGCTTTCCTCTCCGTGCCCCAGAGAAGCCAAATCTTCTTGTTTTATTATTATTTATGTATTTATTTTAGAGACAGAGTCTTGCTCTGTCACCCAGGCTAGAGTGCAGTGGCATGATCTTGGCTCACTGCAACCTCCATCTCCCGGGTTCTAGCAATTTTCCTGCCTCCACCTCCCAAGTAGCTGGGACTGCGGGCACAGGTCTCCATACCCGGCTAAGTTTTGGTATTTTAGTAATGACGGGGTTTCACCATGTTGCCCGGACTAGTCTCGAACTCCTGAGCTCAGGCAGTTTACCCGCCTCAACCTCCCAAAGTGCTAGGATTACAGGCGTGAGCCACCCGGACTGGCCCCAAATCTTTGAATGTACTACTTTATTTGTTGGACTGGACTATCTACTCATCTGCCATCCAAACATGACCCATTCCTAACAATAACTAGAATTTTGGTGTTCTTTAAGAGCTTGGAAAGCAAGCTTATATATATTATCTCCTCAGATTCTCACCATATCCCTATGAGAAAAATATTTTAAGCATTCTTATTTTTCAGATGAGACATGTAGAGGTGACCTGATGTGCCCAGGGACTGCCAAACTAATGAAGGTTTTGGATGGGATCCTGACACAGCCATTCTAATTCTAAAGTCCACATTCTAAAGCTCTGTCAACACTGTCCTACCCCAATTCCAACCCCACCACAAAGATGTTGCTTTCTAATCATCCTCTCAACCTCCGTACACTTTGATGACATCAAGAAGTTTCTATCATATTAACAGCCAAATAAATGCAAAAGTGAAACAGTATGCATGTTCTGAAAATACAAATTAAGACAAATCTTCTCCTCACCCATTCCCCTTGCCACTCTCACCTTGTAAGGACATGCTGGCACCCCAGAGCCTGTGTGGTCCTTAGAATGCACCACCTTGCAGGAATGAGCTGGCCTTTTGTCATTGTTTCTCTATGCTCTACTTGAAGAACAGTAAAGACAGCCTCTGAAGCACATACAGTTGACTCTTGGACCTCACTGGGTTTGGGGGGCTGCCCCAACTCAGTCAAAAATTCACACATAACTTTTGACTCCCTGCCGGGCGCAGTGGCTCACGCCTGTAAACCCAGCGCTTTGGGAGGCCGAGGCGGGCAGATCATGAGGTCAGGAGATCGATACCATCCTGGCTAACATGGTGAAACCCCATCTCTGCTA